>NC_079199.1:14278128-14353128 GCF_029499605.1 Hyla sarda
GTCCTGGCATGCTGGGAGTTATGGTCTTGCAACAGCTGGAGGCAACCTGGTTGGGAAACACTGCCACAGGGTGTGGTATATGTCAGAGGTGGCATATACAACATCAGAACGCTAAAGAAGAACATAAATGCTTTCTTACAAAACCAGCGCCACACCTGTCCACAGGCTGTGTGTGGTACTGCAGCTAAGCCACAGTCACTTCGATGGCTGTCTGAGCATGCTGGGAGTTGCAGTTTTTTTTTAATTTTTGCAACAGCTGAGGACACAATGGTTGGGAAACACTAAACTAATGCACATCTGACTGCATAGAGATTTGTTTGTAGTCTGTAGTCATGGAGACGCATAGCTCTGCATAGAAGCTGTGAACACAGAACGGTACACTTTTATTCAGGGGAGCTTTATGTGCCTTTTTTTGTGTTAAAACATGAAAATGTGGTTGCAAAAGTATACACACCCCTTAGAAGGGACGTGTATGGGGGCCTCATTTCCTCTGGTGCCCCCCCCCCGGAGGATGGTGGTGGTTGCCCCCGTGGATATACTGTGAGTCTATGTGGCTGTTCTCATGCCAGTGAATGTTATTAATGTACCGGGACGTGTTTGTAAATTCGTGGATAAATAAGGCCCCGAGGTTTACAAAACAGCAGCATCTTGTGATCCGGAGGCCTTGTGTAAATGTTTAGTCTGTCCCGGGCGCTTCGCTGCAGTTCACTGCGGGTGACGTTTCTGTAAGAGGCGAGAAAATAAAAAATAGCTGCAAGTCATCAGTATAAAAAATAGCGCCCGTCGTATTTAGAAGGGGACACGGGATGAGAAGGCTGGTATAGAGGAAGAGTATACACAAGTATATGAGGTTGTTGGGGATTGGCCTAAACCCACCATGAATGTGACCTGTAAGACCCCCAGCTGGGACCTGCACAGGTTGACTAGAAAGGGGGCTTGAGCCCCTGCCCTTTTGATGTTACTCCTAAAAGTGCCCTGGGCAGTGCTGGCATCGTTATGTGGACATTTATATAAATAATTATGGGAAGTGCCCTTTGAATTGAATTTTTTCAGTTCAGCCCCTGCTGGGGATCGACCGATTATCAGTTTGGCCGATATTATCGGTCGATATTCACGATTTTGGACGTTATCTGTAATTACCTTGCCGATAATGCCCCGCCCCTTGCACCGCCTGCACCGCACCCCCCCACCGCACCGCCCCGGCCAGAGACCACCGCCGCCGCTGCCCCATTGCCTCCCCCATCCCTGGTTTTATAATTACCTGTTCCCGGAGCGCTGCGCAATGATGAGTGACGTCCTCAACGCGACTTCACAGTCAGTGCGCACAGAGACAGCTCAGGACGCCCGCAGGAGCCAGAAGGAGCGCGGACCCCGGGAACAGGTAATTATAAAACCGGGGATGGGGGTGCGGTGCCGGTGATAGGACTCTGGAGGACCCCAGGACGGGCAGGGGGAGAGAAGCGGGTGGTGGCGGCGGTCTCTGGCACCACAAAAGCCGCTGCAGTTCATTGATTTAAAGCGCCCGCTTTAAATCAATGATCTGCAGCGGTGTCGCCGGGGGGAGGTAAATAGCCGATAACTTATACCGGAATATCGGTATAAATTATCGGCTATCGGCCCTAATCTCCACAGAGTATCGGTATCGGCCTTAAAAAATCGATATCGGTCGATCCCTAGCCCCTGCCCCCCAAAATGTCTGTGCACGTCCCTGACCGCCAGTCACATGTCACGGATCGGCAATTCATTCCTTGTTTGTCTCCTGTTCAATCAAAAACATTGAGAAATGAAATCTTGTATCTGTGTCCCAGTAGATCGTCCATTTCCTTCTCACAAGGCTCTACGTGGCTGTAAGGCACCTGGCAGCAGCAGGAGCTCTCCCCCCTCTCCTACATGTACTCGAATAGGAGCAATCCCGCCCATTATGAGGTGTCGGGTGTCGGGGGGTGCTTATGTTTGACATTTGAGGGGAGTGTATAACTAATTTATAACCCCGCCCATCACCTGATAGACACTCCCATTATTAAAATTAGGTTCACGCCCCTCTGACTGACTCCCTGAACTGTCAGACATACTATGAACCCTCATTTCTCAGAAACAGAAGGGCGTATCAGGAAACTATAAAAACGTGTGTTCGGGGCGCCCTAAGCTATTTAAGGATAATGCAATATCATTTTTGGGGGTTGGTCAAAGGTCTTCATTAACCCCTTAATGGAGTACTCCGCTACTCAGCGTTTGGAACAAATCTGTTCCGAATGGTGGAGCCGGTGCGGGGAGCTTGTGATGTCATAGCCCCGCCCCCCAAGTTTGATCACGTGGGGGTTCTGACCACTGGGACCTCCTGAACATTGCTTCGTCTACTTACCCGCCCTTGGCGCCCACCTTCCTGATCTAGCGCAAGTGACGGCCCCCTCACCCAATCACCGGCGACAGTCATGTCCTACCTCAGCCAGTGATTGGCTAAGAGGGCCGTTACTTGCACTCGTCCAGGAAGGTGGGGGTCATATCGCACTTAGGAACGGGAAATGAGCCGGAGCCCTGTACAGAAGGATCCCCTTTGAATAGGGGATAAGTTATATTTCACGAAACTACTCCTTTAAGGGGATCAAAGTGGATCTCCATTCCAACACGTAGTGTGAGGGGGCCCTAATAGTGGTCTTGCGCGAGGACTTCATTACAGCTGTATGGACCCATACTTAGGACCCCTCCAGTATGAGGCAGGACACAGATATATAACCACTTCTGACAGACTCGTATGAATAGTCCCCAACAGGCCACGCCCCACCATTCCTTGACCACACCCACTTCCAGAGATATAAAACATATATATATATATATATATATATATACAGTATATATATCTTAGATGTTGTAACACTTGGTGGGCGGAGTCACCTTCAGCATTTCCCGTCTTCTCAGGCGATTTCCTTTCTTGGAAAACGTTTATATGGGATTTATGGATGTGCGATGTATGGGGCCGGCGTGCCCGTGTGTCCCAGAAGAGACCTCTGAGCCCCTACACGGGTATATGGAGATTTATATGGTGTCTATACATTGTAAAACCGGCACAAAGGCCATTTTTTTCTGTATAAAGGAGGACGGGGATGTCATGGAAGAAAATCCTGAACAGAAAGACACTAAAGGGAAAAAATTAAAACCTCCTCAGATGTTGGGGCATTGTAGGATTACATGGCGGTCATACAATGCAGATCCCCGCTTCAGATCATGGAGGGGACTCATAGCAGCTGCTCCCCCCCCCCCCCCCCCCCCAAAACACTCACACTTACACTCTCTATGATGTCCATGTACGCCATATGCTTTGCTAACCAGTGTGCCTTCAGCTGTTGCAAAACTACAACTCCCAGCATGCCTGGACAGCCAACGGCTGTCCGGGCATGCTGGGAGTTGTAGTTTCGCAACAGCTGGAGGTACCCTGGTTGGGAAACACTGTGATAACTGGTCCAAAGGCTGTCCGGGCATGCTGGGAGTTGTAGTTTTGCAACAGCTGGAGGCACGCTGGTTGGGAAACACTGTCGTAGAGACATGAACATTTTTAGTCAAACAGGTCTGACCAGAATAGTTGGTCTGTGCCATGTGATCGAGGCAGAATCCCAATATTTAGGATATGCGCTGCAGACACCAACAGAGGGGTGAAAGGACAGCAATATCACACATAACTTTGCTATGTCAATGGGTTTGCTACAACTTATGAAATCATGATTTTCTACATGGGCTTAAGTGCCGCAGGATCGCTTGCCTCCTGTGTGTCCCCTCCCTCCTCCCTGTCCTGGCTGATTGACATACAGGACAGAGAACAGTGTCGCTAACCAGTGTGCCTTCAGCTGTTGCAAAACTACAACTCCCAGCATGCCCGGACAGCCAACGGCTGTCCGGGCATGCTGGGAGTTGTAGTTTTGCAACAGCTTGAGGTCCACAACTTACAATTCGGCTGTCTTGCCATGCTTGGAGTTGTATTTTAGCAACATCTGGAGGTCCACAGTTAGAAATGCACTGGTTTAGGCCAATTAAGGGCTTAAAGGAGAACTCCAGAATATAAAAAATTTCCTCCATACTGCAGGCAGAAAAAAAATAAAGATGTACATACCTTCCGTCGCTCCCCCGGGGCCTCCGGTAACCGTCTCCGGTCTCCGCCGCGATCCTCTTCCTGGTTGCCGGTGGTCGGCGAGTCATACTGTACTCAGCCAATCACCAGCTGTAGCGAAGTCCCGACTCGGGCGGCGATAGGCTGAGCGGCAGTGTGAGAACGCTTCAAAACACAAAATTCTTCACTACAATGGCACCTGCTGCCGGGGCCGAAAACGTCACACTGCCGCTCAGCCTATCGCCGGCCGAGTCGGGACTTCGCTGCAGCTGGTGATTGGCTGAGTACAGTATGACTCGCCGACCACCGGCAACCAGGAAGAGGATCGCGGCGGAGGCTGGAGCGGGTTACCGGAGGAGCGGAGGAATGTATGTACATCTTTATTATTTTACTGCCGGCAGTATGGGGGACAATTTTTATATTCTGGAGTTTTATATTCTGGAGTTCTCCTTTAAAGGGGGTTGTCCAGTGTAGAAAACACACTTTCTCACACCCCTTGGCTGTCTTGCATGCTGGGAGTTTTATTATGCAACAGCGGGTTGGACAACACTAATCTGTGTTATCTATTTATGTCATTTTTTAAAAAAATATATCTATCTATCTATCTCATATCTATCTCTCAATCTATATATCTCATATCTATCTATCTATCTATCTAGCAACAGAAGAATACAGCAGCACACTGCCAGCACAAGGATATAGGTGAAACATGAACATGCAGATAAAACATGGAGAGCTATACAGCTATGGTGTAATAGATGCAAATGTGAAACTATGAAATAGTGAGGCACTTAGCTCGCAAATTTGTCTCCGCCGGCGGTCAAATAGCTTGGACCGTCCCACCGCCATAAGGTGGCCTCATTGGGACGGACCCTACACTGTGAATATGCCTCTGTGTGAACAGTTCAGTAAGCATGGCAGGATCTGGAACATCCAAGACACCTTATATACACCTGATAGAGGTGGGTGGGGTGCAAGGCCAACATGGAGGTAGCCCCTCCCCCGTATGTGCAATACAGACAAAGAATAAGTCAGCCAGCACTTTAGTTGATACCAAACTATTATATGGACCTGGCCTACAGGTGCACGCTACTAGGCTAGATATACAGCAACAGAAGAATACAGCAGCACACTGCCAGCACAAGGATATAGGTGAAACATGAACATGCAGTTAAAACATGGAGACTATACAGCTATGGTGTAATAGATGCAAATGTGAAACTATGAAATAGTGAGGCACTTAGCTCGCAAATTTGTCTCCGCCAGCGGTCAAATAGCTTGGACCGTCCCACCGCGATAAGGTGGCCTCATTGGGACGGACCCTACACTGTGTATATGCCTCTGTGTGAACAGTTCAGTAAGCATGGCAGGATCTGGAACATCTATCTATCTATCTATCTATCTATCTATCTATCTATCTCATATCTATCTATCTCATATCTATCTCATATCTATCTCTCAATCTATATATCTCATATGTATCTATCTATCTCATATCTATCTATCTCATATCTATCTCATATCTATCTATCTCATATCTATCTATCTATCTCATATCTATCTATCTATCTATCTATCTCATATCTATCTATCTCATATCTATCTATCTATCTATCTATCTCATATCTATCTATCTATCTCATATCTATCTATCTATCTATCTCATATCTATCTATCTATCTATCTCATATCTATCTCATATCTATCTATCTATCTATCTCATATCTATCTATCTATCTATCTCATATCTATCTCATATCTATCTATCTATCTATCTATCTCATATCTATCTATCTCATATCTATCTATCTATCTCATATCTATCTATCTATCTATCTCATATCTATCTCATATCTATCTATCTATCTATCTATCTATCTCATATCTATCTATCTCATATCTATCTATCTATCTCATATCTATCTCATATCTATCTATCTCATATCTATTTATCTATCTCATATCTTCCTATCTCATATCTATCTATCTCATATCTTCCTATCTCATATCTATCTATCTCATATCTATCTCATATCTATCTATCTCATATCTATCTATCTATCTCATATCTTCCTATCTCATATCTATCTATCTCATATCTATCTATCTCATATCTATCTATCTATCTCATATCTTCCTATCTCATATCTATCTATCTCATATCTATCTAAAAGTGAAGTAACTCCTGGACCTTGGCCTGCCCTCCTGGCATAGCCCGCACTGCCCTGTTCTTTCCCACAATCCCTTGCTGTACAGATGGGGCGCGAGGCTCTTTCTTTGCTGCGCCGCAGCTGCTGCTGACTTCACAAGCTGAAGACGAGAGCGACACAATGCACGCTGATGAACGTCTCAGATATTGCGCTGACATCACACAAACCAATAGACGCTCGGTGACACCGCTGCCTGATTCGTGACCGCACAATGGGACAGATTTACCATAGAAGTAGGACGGGCTGCGATATAGGCAGAGACGTAACTTGTAGCTTCAGGACCCCAATGCAAAATAAAAAAAAGTGGACTTTGGAATTTTTTTACGTGTACGCCATGGACCGTGCAATTTAATTAATGATATATTTTTATAGTTCAGACATTTACGCACGTGGAGATACCACATATATTTATATTTATTTCTATTTAAATAGTTTTTTTATGGGAAAAGGGGGGGGTGATTCTGACTTAGGGGGGTGATTCTGACTTAGGGGGGGGGGATTCTGACTTAGGGGGGGATTCTGAAGGGGTTAAATTACATTTATTAACACTTTATTTTACTTTTTTTTTTTTTTTGCAGTGTTATAGCCCCCATAGGGGACTATAACACTGCACACACTGATCTTTTACACTGATCATTGCCATGCATTAATATGGCATTGATCAGTGTTAACGCCGCTTGGATCTCAGGCACAGAGCAGTCATTCGGCCATCAGACACGCAGGAGGCAAGGTAGGAATCCTCCTCATGTCCGCAAGCTGTTCGGGATGCAGCGATTTCACTGCGGCGGTCCCTAACAGCCCGACTGAGCTGCCGGGATGGTTTCGGTTTCACTTCAGACGCGGCGGTCAACTTTGATCGCTGCGTCTGAAGAGTTAATTCCGGGCATCACTGCGATCGGTGATGTCTGGTATTAGCCACCCGATATGACGAGGGGTCACCGTTATATTGCGGGAGCCGGTGCAGGACGTAAATATACGTCCTGTGTCGTTAAGGGGTCACGAGGTAACGAGAGGAGGACAGAGGAGACTCTTAAAGAAGAAGTTACAGGTCAGAGACAGAAATCTTGTTTGTAGGTGACCAAATACTTATTTTCCACCATAATTTGCAAATAAATTCTTTAAAAATAAGACGATGGGATTTTATGGATTTTTTTCTCATTCTGTCTCTCATAGTTGAGGTTATAACCTATGATGATAATTACAGCCTCATCTTTATAAGTGGGAGAACCTGCACAATTGGTGGCTGACTAAATACTTTTTTGACCCACTGTATAGTATGGTTAAATTAACCCCTTATGTGAGGGTGGAGGATTTTGTCTGTCTATGGAACTACCAGTACATCTCCTAATCACATTACTCTCAGGCTGCAGAGATTGTTCGGGAGTTTTATACATACTGCAGATTGTCCGGCAGGTGCAGGGAAATGTTATTGCGGTGGACGAGATATAAGGTCCGGATATGAAGTTGAGGATGGGATATGTGATCGGGATATGAGGACGGGACATGAGGTCGGGACATGAGGACGGGATATGAGGACGGGATATGAGGACAAGATATATGAGGTCAGGATATGAGGTCGGGATATAAAAGCTGGATATGAGGACGGGACATGATGACGTGATATGAGGACAAGATATGAGGACGGGAAATGAGGACGTGATATGAGGACAAGATATGAGGATGGGAAATGAGAACGTGATATGAGGACGTGATATGAGGACGTGATATGAGGACAAGATATGAGGTCGGGATATGAGGACGTGATATGAGGACAAGATATGAGGTTGGGATATGAGGACATGATATGAGGACGGGATATGAGGACAAGATTGTCATTGTTGCTTTTCCTCTCCCACTGGGTTTAGGAAGATCCGGCAATGCCGAGCACTCAGCTAGTACTATAATACATGTGCCCCATTGCTCCCTCCCAACCTCAGTTATCGCTGATTCACGTTTTGTGTGCTGCACCGGACAGGGGCTCATTTGTTATCCCGATTTATGTTTTACTTTGTCCTGAATAAGATTTGGCTCCTGGCTCCTCCGCTCCTGATAAAGGATGACACAGGATGGCGGTGGGGCTGATTTCGGCGATAAAACGTGCCACCCTTTTATATAGTGCGACGAAAGGGGCCGCAGCTCAGAAGATTTATACAATGGCGTTTAATCCCCCGAGCCGCACGCCCGTGCCAAGAGTCTCCGGGCGACTTTCCAGGTGTTTTAATATGTTTAAAACTGAAGACCTGGCATGGAGAAGATGTCATCCCGCCATAGTGCGGCGTCCAGATGAGGCGCTGAGATGTTCACCACCCAGCAGGGTCAAGGGGGGAAATGGTTCATTTCAGCCTCCATGGACAGTATATAGCAGTGTTTCCCAACCAGGGTGCCTCTAGCTGTTGAAAAACTACAACTCCCAGCATGCCCAGACAGCCTTCGGCTGTCTGGGCATGCTGGGAGTTGTAGTTTTGCAACAGCTGGAGGCACCATGGTTGGGAAACACTGTTCTAGGGGGGAGTGTTTCAACCCCTGGAGCTTGAATCCAGTCTTAATACACGCTATAATGGTGCTGCTGTGCATCTGCATGTGGATAAATAACACGGAACAGTCGTGAGAACAATTCGAGGGAGTCGTATGAGAAACAGATGCTCGGTGGCGCTGACTGTGATTCGCAGAACCGATTCCGGACACGATATTGTAAAATAATAAAGTTTATTGGTAAACAACGGATGACGCGTTTCGAGGGTCTGCGACCCTCTTCTTCAGATCTTTTATTTGGATAACAGAATACATCAGTGTTTCTTAACCAGGGTGCCTCCAGTTGTTGCTAAACTACAACTCCTAGCATGCTAGGAGTTGTAGTTTTGCAATGGACAGAGAGTCTGTAGCTGTCAAGGCATGCTGTGAGTTTTTCAACTGCTGGAAAGACTGTGGCCATCAGGGCATGCTGGGAATTGTAGTTAAGATAGATATGAGATAGATATATAGATATGAGATAGATAGATAGATAGATACGAGATAGATAGATAGATAGATATGAGATAGATAGATAGATATGAGATAGATAGATATGAGATAGATAGATAGATAGATAGATATGAGATAGATAGATATTAGATATGAGATAGATAGATAGATAAATAGATAGATAGATACAGTCATGGCCGTAAATGTTGACACCCCTAAAATTTTTCTAGAAAATGAAGTATTTCTCACAGAAAAGGATTGCAGTAACACATGTTTTGCTATACATATGTTTATTCCCTTTGTGTGTATTGGAACTAAACCAAAAAAGAAGGAAAAAAAGCAAATTGGACATAATGTCACCAAACTCCAAAAATGGGCCGAACAAAATTATTGGCACCCTTTCAAAATTGTGGATAAATAAGATTGTTTCAAGCATGTGATGCTCCTTTATACTCACCTGGGGCAAGTAACAGGTGTGGGCAATATAAAAATCACATCTGAAAGCAGATAAAAAGGAGAGAAGTTCACTTAGTCTTTGCATTGTGTGTCTCTGTGTGCCACACTAAGCACGGACAACAGAAAGAGGAGAAGAGAACTGTCTGAGGACTTGGGAACCAAAATTGTGGAAACAATTCAACAATCTCAAGGTTACAAGTCCATCTCCAGAGATCTAGATTTGCCTTTGTCCACAGTGCGCAACATTATCAAGAAGTTTACAACCCATGGCACTGTAGATAATCTCCCTGAGCGTGGACGGGAGAGAAAAATTGATGAAAGGTGTCAACGCAGGATAGTCCGGATGGGGGATAAGCAGCCCCAAACAAGTTCCAAAGATATTCAAGCTGTCCTGCAGGCTCAGGGAGCATCAGTGTCAGCGCGAACTATCCATCACCATTTAAATGAAATGAAACGCCATGGAGGAGACCCAGGAGGACCCCACTATGGAGGAGACCCGGGAGGACCCCACTATGGAGGAGACCCAGGAGGACCCCACTATGGAGGAGACCCAGGAGGACCCCACTATGGAGGAGACCCAGGAGGACCCCACTATGGAGGAGACCCAGGAGGACCCCACTATGGAGGAGACCCAGGAGGACCCCACTATGGAGGAGACCCAGGAGGACCCCACTATGGAGGAGACCCAGGAGGACCCCACTATGGAGGAGACCCAGGAGGACCCCACTATGGAGGAGACCCAGGAGGACCCCACTGCTGACACAGATATAAAAAAGCAAGACTACATTTTGCCAAAATGAACTTGAGTAACCAAAATCCTTCTGGGAAAACATCTTGTGGACAGATGAGACCAAGATAGAGCTTTTTGGTAAAGCTCATCATTCTACTGTTTACCGAAAACGGAATGAGGCCTACAAAAGAAAAGAACACAGTACCTACAGTGACATATGGTGGAGGTCGGTGATGTTTTGGGTTGTTTTGCTGCCTCTGGCACTGGGGGCCTTGAATGTGTACAAGACATCATGAAATCTGAGGATTACCAATGGATTTTGGGTCGCACTGTACAGCCCAGTGTCAGAAAGCTGGGTTTGCGTCAGAGATCTTGGGTCTTCCAGCAGGACAATGACCGCAAACATTCATCAAAAAGCTCCAGAAATGGATGACAACAAAGCGCTGGAGAGTTCTGAAGTGTCAGCAATGAGTCCAGATCTAAATCCCATTGATCACCTGTGGAGAGATCTTAAAATTACTGTTGGGAAAAGGCGCCTTCCAATAAGAGAGACCTGGAGCAGTTTGTAAAGGAAGAGTGGTCCAACATTCCGGCTGAGAGGTGTAAGAAGCTTATTGATGGTTATAGGAAGAGTGGTCCAACATTCCGACTGAGAGGTGTAAGAAGCTTATTAATGGTTATAGGAAGCCAATAATTTTGTCCAGCCAATTTTTGGAGTTTGGTGACATTATGTCCAATTTGCTTTTTTTGGTTTAGTTCCAATACACACAAAGGGAATAAACATGTGTATAGCAAAACATGTGTTACTGCAATCCTTTTCTGTGAGAAATACTTCATTTTCTTGAAAAACTTCAGGGGTGTCAACATTTATGGCCATGACTGTATGAGATAGATAGATAAATAGATATGAGATAGATAGATATGAGATAGATATATAGATATGAGATATATAGATATGAGATATATAGATATGAGATGGATAGATATGAGATAGATAGATATGAGATAGATATATAGATATGAGATAGATAGATAGATAGATAGATAGATATGAGATAGATAGATATGAGATAGATATATAGATATGAGATAGATAGATAGATAGATAGATAGATATGAGATAGATAGATAGATAGATAGATATGGGATAGATAGATAGATAGATAGATATGGGATAGATAGATAGATAGATAGATATGGGATAGATAGATAGATATGGGATAGATAGATAGATATATATGAGATAGATAGGAGATAGATAGATAGATAGATAGATTGATATGAGATAGATTTTTATTTATTAAAACTTCATGTTACTATTTTTCACTTTTGTGCCTTTCACCCTCCTAGGGGACTGTATTGCAATGTGTTGTGTAGTAACCAATACATCCTGCCTTTAGCTAAAGATTATTAGAAATACTAAGAAAACCATGCGTGTTTCGGGTGGCAATGAGGTGAAAAAAAGGGTCACTCCTTTTATCTAACGACTTAGAAGACACGTCACTTTTCACTGTGGTATGTAGGGGGTTAAATGGCTGCGATCAGAATTATCTCTTATCCCAGACTGCTGCTGGCAGGTGCCGGTTGTATAACACTGCTGGCATCCACTGTAATATGGCAGTGTTTCCTAACCAGGTTGCAAAACTACAACTCCCAGCATGCCCGGACAGCCAAAGGCTGTCCGGGCATGCTGGGAGTTGTAGTTTTGCAACGCAGCCACATACAATCTTCTCAAAACATCTTAAAGTACAGATGTATCCAGTGTTGTTCCATTCACTTCACCCCACACAGTACAGGTGTGTTTGTTCTTGTCCCACACCTGAGATGACATGTAGCGGTTTTACCGCCTCATACTATGGCAGCCAACCTGCAACCCCCTCCCCCACTGTGCTGGGAGATAGGAATGGAGGGGGTAACAACTATCGCACCAAGTCATTGTCACCTAAAACCTGGGAAAATGTCTCCGCCACCATCGGTTTTTCGCCGTGCACAGTGTATCCATATATAAAAATCTGTTTCCATGACAACCAGCTGTGCTACTTTCTCAATATCACCGCGCCATGGTGGTGCATCACTGGGGGCCCCAATACCGGCCTATAGCTTAATAATACAGGAAATCATTGTATATTATCCCCCGAGTGTTACTATTCCTGGAGAAGATATATAGCGGAAATATAGTTGCGGTTTATGTTGTCTCTGAAGGTTGATGGATATTAAACATTTCGCTTGAAGGTCAAAGCTAAGACTCTCACTTCATTTTAACTTCTCTGCTTCTATCATGGACATTTTTTTTGGGGAGAATATGAGGCAGTATTATAATAGTTATATTCTTGTATATAGGAGCAGTATTATAGGAGTTATATTCTTGTATATAGGAGCAGTATTATAGTAGTTATATTCTTGTATATAGGAGCAGTATTATAGGAGTTATATTCTTGTATATAGGAGCAGTATTATAGTAGTTATATTCTTGTATATAGGAGCAGTATTATAGGAGTTATATTCTTGTATATAGGAGCGGTATTATAGTAGTTATATTCTTGTATATAGGAGCAGTATTATAGTAGTTATATTCTTGTACATAGGAGTGGTATTATAGTAGTTATATTCTTGTATATAGGAGCAGTATTATAGTAGTTATATTCTTGTATATAGGAGCAGTATTACAGTAGTTATATTCTTGTATATAGGAGCAGTATTATAGTAGTTATATTCTTGTATATAGGAGCAGTATTATATTAGTTATATTCTTGTATATAGGAGCAGTATTATAGTAGTTATAGTCTTGTATATAGGAGGCAGTATTATAGTAGTTATACTCTTGTATATAGGAGCAGTATTATAGTAGTTATATTCTTGTATATAGGAGGCAGAATTGTAGTAGTTATATTCTTGTACATAGGAGCAGTATTATAGTAGTTATATTCTTGTATATAGGAGCAGTATTATATTAGTTATATTCTTGTATATAGGAGCAGTATTATAGTAGTTATATTCTTGTATATAGGAGCAGTATTATAGTAGTTATATTCTTGTATATAGGAGCAGTATTATAGTAGTAATATTCTTGTATATAGGAGCAGTATTATAGTAGTTATATTCATGTATATAGGAGGCAGTATTATAGTAGTTATATTCTTGTATATAGGAGCAGTATTATAGTAGTTATATTGTGTATAGGAGGCAGTATTATAGTAGTTATATTCTTGTATATAGGAACAGTATTATAGTAGTTATATTCTTGTATATAGGAGGCAGAATTGTAGTAGTTATATTCTTGTACATAGGAGCAGTATTATAGTAGTTATATTCTTGTATATAGGAGCAGTATTATATTAGTTATATTCTTGTATATAGGAGCAGTATTATAGTAGTTATATTCTTGTATATAGGAGCAGTATTATAGTAGTTATATTCTTGTATATAGGAGCAGTATTATAGTAGTAATATTCTTGTATATAGGAGCAGTATTATAGTAGTTATATTCATGTATATAGGAGGCAGTATTATAGTAGTTATATTCTTGTATATAGGAGCAGTATTATAGTAGTTATATTGTGTATAGGAGGCAGTATTATAGTAGTTATATTCTTGTATATAGGAACAGTATTATAGTAGTTATATTCTTGTATATAGGAGGCAGAATTGTAGTAGTTATATTCTTGTATATAGGAGCAGTATTATATTAGTTATATTCTTGTATATAGGAGCAGTATTATAGTAGTTATATTCTTGTATATAGGAGCAGTATTATAGTAGTTATATTCTTGTATATAGGAGCAGTATTATAGTAGTAATATTCTTGTATATAGGAGCAGTATTATAGTAGTTATATTCATGTATATAGGAGGCAGTATTATAGTAGTTATATTCTTGTATATAGGAGCAGTATTATAGTAGTTATATTGTGTATAGGAGGCAGTATTATAGTAGTTATATTCTTGTATATAGGAACAGTATTATAGTAGTTATATTCTTGTATATAGGAGGCAGAATTGTAGTAGTTATATTCATGTACATAGGAGCAGTATTATAGTAGTTATATTCTTGTATATAGGAGCAGTATTATATTAGTTATATTCTTGTATATAGGAGCAGTATTATAGTAGTTATATTCTTGTATATAGGAGCAGTATTATAGTAGATATATTCTTGTATATAGGAGAAGTATTATAGTAGTTATAGTCTTGTATATAGGAGCAGTATTATAGTAGTTATATTCTTGTATATAGGAGGCAGTATTATAGTAGTTATATTCTTGTATATAGGAGGCAGTATTATAGTAGTTATATTCTTGTATATAGGAGCAGTATTATAGTAGTTATATTCTTGTATATAGGAGCAGTATTATAGTAGTAATATTCTTGTATATAGGAGCAGTATTATAGTAGTTATATTCATGTATATAGGAGGCAGTATTATAGTAGTTATATTCTTGTATATAGGAGCAGTATTATAGTAGTTATATTCTTGTATAGAGGAGCAGTATTATAGTAGTTATATTCTTGTATATAGGAGCAGTATTATAGTAGTTATATTCTTGTATATAGGAGGCAGTATTATAGTAGTTATATTCTTGTATATAGGAGCAGTATTATAGTAGTTATATTCTTGTATATAGGAGCAGTATTATAGTAGTTATATTCTTGTATATAGGAGCAGTATTATAGTAGTTATATTCTTGTATATGGAGCAGTATTATAGTAGTTATATTCTTGTACATAGGGATTAAACTATTAGAGTGTTATTTTTTCATATTTGCTTCCATGTAACTTTATAATCTTTACAGTATATTACTTGGAAATGACTGTCATGTTGAGGACTCCATAATATACAGATGGTTTGCTGCATATCATCTATTTACTTGATATGTGTAGGGGTTAGACCATTGTTTCCCACGCAGCGTGCCTCCAGCTGTGGCAAAACTACAACTCCCATCATGCCCGGACAGCCGTTGGCTGTCCGGGCATGCTGGGAGTTATAGTTTTGCCACAGCTGGAGGCACTCTGGTAGGTAAACCCTGGCATAGGCAGTCGCTTTTACTGCTATAGTTGTGTTACTATCGGTGGGTACAGAGGATGCAGTCACACTTGTGCCCTAGAGGACAGTATTTATAGGGCCAGGGGGCACAATTCTGCATCCTTACATGTGGTGTGGGGCCTCTCACATGGTAAATGCTCTGAATTCTATCTTTTCGCTCACGTCTCTACAGATACAGTCCGCATGGTAACAGATGAGGCGTCAGATTTCTCCCGCACACTGATGGATGTTTTCCATACAGACTTCAATTCTGGCTTCAGACATCTGTGTATCAGATGGACAAAGGGCTCTGCACCCAGCAGGGCAATGTGGTTGGTGGCATGGTGGGGGGCGCAGGAAGTGCTTGCAGGTTCCTAAATTTGTAGCAGGTATGCAAAGGATCTAATAATAAAGCCTGGTGAATGATACAATGTAACAACTCCATTGTTTCCAGCACGGAAGCTTTCTGGTCCTCCGGTAAGTGAAGCACATGCTAGCTTGGCACAGGCTCTGGCATGTGACTGGCCTGGGATCTGTCTATTTGGCATTCCTTGGCACTTGGTCGTGAAAAACTTTTAATGCAATAACATACAACTCAATACCTTTATTACTATTATTACTCGAGTCTGTGTTCTATGAGGAGAGCAGGTATACTTGGGGTTAAAACACATTTTTTTGGATGGAAAATGTTTTTTTTTCCAAGACGCTAAGGGGTGTATAATAGTGCTAACCACATTGTGCCCACCCCAGCCATCACAAAAAGGGTTGACCATAATAGGTTGGATGGTGCCCTCTTCATACCCATATAGTACCCAATTTACATAAAGGCTTACTCCGGTGCCAGAAAGTTAAACAGATTTGTACATTACTTCTATTGAAAAATATTAATCCTTCCAGTACTTATTAGCTGCTGAATAGTACAGAGGAAATTCTTTTCTTTTTGTAATACAGAGCTCTCTGCTGACATCATGACCACAGTGCTCTCTGCTGACACCTCTGTCCATTTTAGGAACTGTCCAGAACAGGATAGGTTTGCTATGGGGAATTTCTCCTACTCTGGACAGTTCTTCAAATGGACAGAGATGTCAGCAGAGAGCACTGTGCTCGTGATGTCAGCAGAGAGCTCTGTGTTCCAAAAAGAAAAGAATTTCCTCTGTAGTATTCAGCAGCTAATGTACTGGAAGGATTAAGAATTTTTTTTAATAGAAGTAATTTACAAATCTGTTAAACTTTCTGGCACCAGATGATTTAAAGAAAAAAAAAAGTTTTCCACTGGAGTACCCCTTTAAAGGGAATGAAGTTCCAGTTTGGGCACCTAGTATGCAATTGAAAGTGCAAGCTCTGAGTACCAAGGTTTAAGGGCCAGTGATGGCCCCTTCAGTAGTAAGATAGGGTGCCCCTGTACAGTCACTCATTCTGCTTCTATTACTTTGCCATCCACAGGATCCCTTTCATACGGTACAGTGAATATGGCTAAGCTGCAATACCAGAAACAACCTTTGAAGAAAAGTGGCACTGTTTCAGGGCTCATTCTCATTCATTAATGTATAAAGTGATAAAAGTACACTGGCTATTTTATTAGAGCCTCTATGTAGTAGCTGGTTGGACCTCCTGTGGCCTTCAGAACTGCAGCAGTTCCTCCTGGCATAGATTCCACTACGTGATGAAATTGTTTTTACAAGAGTATTGGCCCATGTGGACAGGATCGCGTCTCACCATGTCTGTATGTCGTATGGAGGTCCTGACATGATCTCGATCTAGGGCACTGTGAAGGACGGTGACGCAAATAAAAAGTCCAATCCATGACTATACGACCCTTGTGGATGGTGCACTGTCCTGCTGACCATCTCCTGCCATAGGGGAAACAGATGCCATGATAGACTTAGTTGGCCGCAATGCTTAGATATACCCTACTGTCCGAATGTTCAGCCAGAGTCATCAGAGGAACCAGGGTGCACAAAGAAAGCATTTCCCCCACTGTTAGATCTCTACTAGCTTCAGCTGTACACACCTGAGAGGAAGGGGTTATTGATTAATTCCACTTTTGCCAAATTCTGACCTCCCTCGGGTGCCACATAGATTGATATCCATCTGACCAAGTTGACTTTCTTCACAGAGATCTGGATCATTCTGACCAGGACATGTTTCTCTATAGAGATCTGGATCCATCTGACCAGGCCATGTTTCTCTATAGAGATCTGGATCCATCTGACCAGGCCATGTTTCTCTATAGAGATCTGGATCCATCTGACCAGGACATGTTTCTCTATAGAGATCTGGATCCATCTGACCAGGCCATGTTTCTCTATAGAGATCTGGATCCATCTGACCAGGCCATGTTTCTCTATAGAGATCTGGATCCATCTGACCAGGCCATGTTTCTCTATAGAGATCTGGATCCATCTGACCAGGCCATGTTTCTCTATAGAGATCAGGATCCATCTGACCAGGCCATGTTTCTGTATAGAGATCTGGATCCATCTGACCAGGCCATGTTTCTCTATAGAGATCTGGATCCATCTGACCAGGCCGTGTTTCTCTATAGAGATCTGGATCCATCTGACCAGGACATGTTTCTCCATAGTGATCTGGATCCACCTGACTAGGCCATATTTCTCCATAGTGATCTGGATCCACCTGACTAGGCCATATTTCTCCATAGTGATCTGGATCTACCTGACCAGGCCATGTTTCTAGACAGAGATCTGGATCCATCTGATCAGGCCATGTTTCTCCATTGCTCAGTGACAATTTTTGCTCTTTTTTTGGTGACACCTGGGGGGGGGGGGAAGAAATTCCTATCACTTCGTGACGCCAGTGCACCGTTAGCCTATACACGGTACGAGGTGGAGGCATCTTCTCCTGGACCAGACACAGGGGGTAAAAAACACACAGACGTCGGGTTACGGATAACTGCCTTTTACTTAGCAGGTGCAGATGGTATAACACACACAGAGCAGAGTAGAAGGGATGCAGTGTAACCCTTGGGAGCTCTGTTGCCTTGCTGGGACTTATGGTGCTTTTCACCCACTTGATTGATATAGACTTGAGACTGGAAGAACATATCCCACGCTGACTAGGGTTCTGACAAGGTCCAATCACTACCACCACCAGGGCTTGATTCACCGCTGTAGGGGGAACACTTGCAGAATGGCGGGGCTGACTTGAGAAGATACTTTCTTAGGCTTCCCTCAGGATTTCTCCACACACGACTTCCCCCTCCTTTCCACACTGGAGCTCAGCACACACACACACACACACACACACCCTACACTATATACTGGTCAATTTGGGGGCTCCCATTGAGCAGACAGGATCACCTGGTTAACACTGCATCTTTCCATCTTAAAGGCACAGTACATAAATAACATATTACACAGTGAATACAGTAAATATTATAAAGTTCTCAAACATATTAAACATAATAAACATTTTACAATGGGCCCAACACAAGAGCCGCAAGTCTCCCCAAGGAGGTCCGCAGCCCACAGGACAGCCTCTGGTGCTGGGACACCACATTTTGCCCCCTTGACCATTGAGCTGGTCTCCTGTTGTTATCGCCCATCAATGGTAAAGAGCGATGAGTTGTTGGCGCTGACCTGTTAGTCAGACACCAGCGTTTTATATTCGGCTGCAGTTTCCTGACTGTTCTCGGCCTCAGATTATTGGATTTTCTCATCTATTGTGGATTTCACATAAAACCGATCCAGAGAAAACCGATCACTGGATGTCGTGCGGCACAGGTCTGATGTCCATACAGGGAAGCGCCAATCATAAAAGGGCAGCACTCTAATAAAGAGGGACTAATAAATGTATCAGGACTCCTGAAATGGTGGTTCCCGGGTATTTGTCCTTTTTAATACCATACAACATCAATAGCGTTTTCCATTATTCCTCATTAAAGCTTAGAGATACGGAAATTAGATTGCAAGCTCATGCGGTGTGTGATGTGAGTGCATTCTGTGTACAGTGTGGCGGAATACATTATAGGAATATTATAATAGTCAGGGATCCGCATTATTCCAGGCAGCCGGTTATACATCTATTTTTGCTTTTTTTAGACTCCAGGCTGCTGGCCGCATTATCCGGCAAGACGGCAGCTACTGCATTAATCAGACCTACGGAGCCGTCACGTGACTCTGACTCTCTTTTCGCTGCTCTTCTGCAGCTGGGTAGAGCAGAAGCTGCCGGAGTGGTCTGTGTCCCTGAATTCTGCGCACCATTTCTCCTTTTATTCCCATGTCATTCCCAAAATGCACAGCATCCTGACAATGCAGCAGCCCATGATGTGACCCACAGATCAGCTGCAATTCTGCATCCCCCTATGTCTGTGCGGGGGAAGAGCTGCATAGGCCATGAATGCACTGGACGATTTCAGGTAGGACACTATAGGAAGGAAATTTATTGTTATTATTTGTTATCTTTTTGCAGCTCTTCTCTCTGCCTGGTGTGTTATTATCCTGTGTACGGCCAATTATTATCATGTTGTAACCTTTTTGTCTTCATTCATGTCTATGGACAGTTCATATAAAGATGGCTGCATGCAGGGACATAGCTGACAATGCATTTTTGAACATGGGAAAGGGGCTGGTTAATTTATAGATTTATTTTTTATATTTACTTCATTTGTTGTTTTTTTGTGCAAATATATATATATATATATATATATATATATATATATATATATAATGTATTATTTATTATTGTTTAAATTAATGAATTTATTTATTTAATTAATATATTTTTATATTTATTTAATTTGTTGTTTTTTTGTGCTTTGTAAGATATATATATATATATATATATATATATATATATATATTAACTGTATTATTTATTATTATTATTATTATAATTAATGAATGTGTTTATTTATTTTATTTATTTATTTAAATTAATTTTTTTCTGATACGGAACTGCAAGATAACCTGGAACTAGATACAAAAGATAAGACTAAGCACACTAAAGCTAGTTTTACGCAGGTGTAATCCGGTCGCATTACGCCGCTATGATGCTGACATTTAGGGCCATTCGATCTGCGGCTGAGCCAGCATCCGTGATCCAAAAAATGCAACCGTATCATGTTCACGTGAAACAGGTTTTAGGCTATGTTCACACATAGAGGGGAATTTATCATTAAGAATTTTTTTTTTTGTGATTTAAAAAGTTGCAAATTGTTGCGCAGTTTGTGAAAAGTCTAAAAAATGTTGCGCCAATATCAGGAATATAGTGCAGTAGGGTTAAGCTTTGGCAGTGGTCAATGATTTATCAACTGCGGCTTTTTAATTGTACATTTTTATTTATTTATTTATTTTTCTGGCATGGATTGACAAGATAACCTGGAACTAGATACAAAAGATAAGACTAGGCACAATAAAGCGAGTTTTACGCAGGTGCAATACGGTCGCATGACGTCGCTGTGATGCTGACATTAGACCTGCGGCTGAGCCAGCATACGTGATCCAAAAATGCAATCTTATAACATGATTTTGGGGAAAAACACATGACGTACGTCCAGGAAAATGGGTGAAAATGGGTGAAAAGTTGCAAAAATTAGATAATGATCCTTTACCCCCCCCCCCCCCCAAAGGTACTTTGGTATGTTTGTCCTGGTGCGCATCATGTGCCAAAAATGGGCGCTGAAGTTCACTCTGCGAATTGAGGTGCATATTTAATTTTTTTTTTTTTTGCGTTTGCATTCTCAATAAACCAAAATAAATTATGGCTGTCCGGGCATGCTGGGAGTTGTAATTTAGCAACAGCTGGAGGCACCCTAGTTGGGAAACCAGCCCCATTAAAACGAGCTGAACTGCATCCATGCATGACAGCTAATAAAGTATGTGAGGCCACGTGTGGAATTTTTATTACATATTGCACAATGTGAATATTCCCTTACGGCAGTTGTTTCCAAACTGTGCGCCTCCAGCTGTTGCAAAACTACAACTCCCAGGCATGCTGGGAGTTGTAGTTTTGCAGCAGCTGGAGGCAGACTGGTTGGGGAACACTGCACTATAGATATAGTCTTGTGAATTTTTAAACTTTCTTTCAATATTAATAATAAATTGCGCTACCAGCAGAACAGATTTCCTCTTTCTAGATTTCATTCTAGTAATGATGACTCAATAATACCGAGTATTGTGGATAGAATTTTGGAGACACACTGGTTGAGAAACACTAGAATAGGGAAATGCTGCTTACCACCAGCATCCCCCCTCCCCCCCCCCCCCCCCCATCTTTACTGTGTTCACATTGTTAATAAAGTTTATTGCGGTTCGCAAATGTAGGAAAACATATCAGCACCATTTCTTAATAAGACATAACTGGTATAGTACGGAGCTATAGGAGTGACCATTGGGATGTTTTATAACCAGCCCGTGCCGCCATATATACTGTTGCTATTGCTGTTATTGGGGGAGATTTATCAAAACCGATGCAAAGGACAAGTTGCCCATAGCAACCAATCAGATGGCTTCTTTCACTTTGCAGAGGCCTTGTTTAAAATGAAAGCGTTCTGGTTGGTTGCTATGGGCAACTGGGAAACTTCTCCCCCATTGTTCTTACTCTTTTTCCCACAATAACACGCAGGTTACAGCCCAACATTCTACTTCATGTATCTCCACTTGTAGGTTACGATGTATTTATTTGTCTAGAATAAAAAGAGATTTGAAAATAAATGAGAGAAACATAAGCATGCGGTCGGCTGCTTGACAAATCTTTCAGGGGCCACAGAGCCCCCCATAACATTGCCAGCCACAGTTTGCCGGCTATAAAAGTGACCCACTATTATCCCATACCAGATTCAGAAACTGTTCCCCTCCAAAAAATCAACTTCCATGTCTTCATTGCAGTCATAATACTACTCTAATACAGTCACCATAACAGAGCCAACCTCGATGCCCATATAACAGAGCCAACCCCGATGCCCATATAACAGAGCCAACCCCGATGCCCATATAACAGAGCCAACCCCGATGCCCATATAACAGAGCCAACCCCGATGCCCATATAACAGAGCCAACCCCGATGCCCATATAACAGAGCCAACCCCGATGCCCATATAACAGAGCCAACCCCGATGCCCATATAACAGAGCCAACCCCGATGCCCATATAACAGAGCCAACCCCGATGCCCATATAACAGAGCCAACCCTGATGCCCATATAAGAGAGCCAACCCCGATGCCCATATAACAGAACCAACCCCGATGCCCATATAAGAGAGCCAACCCCGATGCCCATATAACAGAGCCAACCCGATGCCCATATAACAGAGCCAACCCCGATGCCCATACAACAGAGCCAACCTCACTGCCCATACAACAGAGCCAGGCTCGCTGTCTATATAACAGAGCCAACCCCGATGCCCATATAACAGAGCCAACCCGATGCCCATATAACAGAGCCAGCCTCACTACCAATACAAAAGTGCCATAATATACCTAACTACAGTACCCTATAACATAAACAGCTTGAGTGCCTCCGTAACAAAGCCAGCCCCAGTGCTTTCACAACAGAACCAGCCCCAGTGCTCCCACAACACAACTAACCCCAGTGCCTCCACAACAGAGCCAGCCTCAGTGCCCCATAACAGAGCCAGCCTCAGTGCCCCATAACAGAGCCAGCCTCAGTGCCCCATAACAGAGCCACCCTCAGTGCCCCATAACAGAGCCAGCCTCAGTGCCCCATAACAGAGCCAGCCTCAGTGCCCCATAACAGAGCCAGCCTCAGTGCCCCATAACAGAGCCAGCCTCAGTGCCCCATAACAGAGCCAGCCTCAGTGCCCCATAACAGAGCCAGCCTCAGTGCTCCATAACAGAGCCAGCCTCAGTGCCCCATAACAGAACCAGCCTCAGTGCCCCATAACAGAACCAGCCTCAGTGCCCCATAACAGAGCCAGCCTCAGTGCCCCATAACAGAGCCACCCTCAGTGCCCCATAACAGAGCCACCCTCAGTGCCCCATAACAGAGCCAGCCTCTGTGCCCCATAACAGAGCCAGCCTCAGTGCCCCATAACAGAGCCAGCCTCAGTGCCCCATAACAGAGCCACCCTCAGTGCCCCATAACAGAGCCAGCCTCAGTGCCCCATAACAGAGCCAGCCTCACTGCCCCATAACAGAGCCAGCCTCACTGCCCCATAACAGAGCCAGCCTCAGTGCCCCATAACAGAGCCAGCCTCAGTGCCCCATAACAGAGCCAGCCTCAGTGCCCCATAACAGAGCCAGCCTCAGTGCCCCATAACAGAGCCAGCCTCAGTGCCCCATAACAGAGCCAGCCTCAGTGCTCCATAACAGAGCCAGCCTCAGTGCCCCATAACAGAGCCAGCCTCAGTGCTCCATAACAGAGCCAGCCTCAGTGCTCCATAACAGAGCCACCCTCAGTGCTCCATAACAGAGCCACCCTCAATGCCCCATAACAGAGCCAGCCTCAGTGCCCCATAACAGAGCCAGCCTCAGTGCTCCATAACAGAGCCAGCCTCAGTGCCCCATAACAGAGCCAGCCTCAGTGCTCCATAACAGAGCCAGCCCCAGTGCCCCATAACAGAGCCAGCCTCAGTGCTCCATAACAAAGCCAGCCCCAGTGCCCCATAACAGAGCCAGCCTCAGTGCCCCATAACAGAGCCAGCCTCAGTGCCCCATAACATAGCCAGCCTCAGTGCCCCATAACAGAGCCAGCCTCAGTGCCCCATAACAGAGCCAGCCTCAGTGCCCCATAACAGAGCCAGCCTCAGTGCCCCATAACAGAGCCAGCCTCAGTGCCCCATAACAGAGCCAGCCTCAGTGCCCCATAACAGAGCCAGCCTCATTGCCCCATAACAGAGCCAGCCTCAGTGCTCCATAACAGAGCCAGCCTCAGTGCTCCATAACAGAGCCAGCCTCAGTGCTCCATAACAGAGCCAGCCTCAGTGCCCCATAACAGAGCCAGCCTCAGTGCCCCATAACAGAGCCAGCCTCAGTGCTCCATAACAGAGCCAGCCTCAGTGCTCCATAACAGAGCCAGCCTCAGTGCTCCATAACAGAGCCAGCCTCAGTGCCCCATAACAGAGCCAGCCTCAGTGCCCCATAACAGAGCCAGCCTCAGTGCTCCATAACAGAGCCAGCCTCAGTGCCCCATAACAGAGCCAGCCTCAGTGCTCCATAACAGAGCCAGCCTCAGTGCCCCATAACAGAGCCAGCCTCAGTGCTCCATAACAGAGCCAGCCTCAGTGCTCCATAACAGAGCCAGCCTCAGTGCTCCATAACAGAGCCAGCCTCAGTGCTCCATAACAGAGCCAGCCTCAGTGCTCCATAACAGAGCCACCCTCAGTGCCCCATAACAGAGCCAGCCTCACTGCCCCTACAACAGATGAAGCCTCAGTGCCCCTACAGAAGAGCCAGCCCCAGTGTCCCCATAACAAAGCCTTCATGCCCTCATAAAAGAAGCTAGCAACAGTGGTAGAGGAAGAAGCCTGTGACTGGACATGAATATCCCGGGGACACCATCTGTTCCCCTTAGATTTGCATCCCCTAAATTACACATGGCACAGGTTGAGATCCTCTGCTCTATAGGACGGGCACATATGGTGAGGCACCTGGTCACCTCTGGACATTCTCCAGGCATTACACACAATTCTGTTCCCATGGATCACAGCTGATCCTCGGTGCTGATCCTGATCAGGTTACGGTCATCTCTGGCGTTCCTCAGCTTTGATTTTCTCAGCAGGCACTTACCCTGGTAACCCGATCCCCAACATCCAGAAAACATGCGCCCGCTCCTAAACTTAGCACCTGCTCTCCACCTAACCTGGGCACCGCTAAAGGGGCACTGCATGGCAGCCGGGAGAGCTCATCGACCAAGGCATTCATAGGGGGCAGCATATTGGGGCCACTTCATCCTACTAGGTGGGGAAGAGACCACCAATATGAAAAGTAAGTGTATAAATAACCTAAGGAGAATAATGAGTGTGCAGGCAAAAGTGAGGAACGCGTGCTACGCTTGGAAATGTGGAAAACGTTTCTTTCAAAATCAGGCGCAATTATTTTCTACCTCATAATAAATCCGGCGGGGGTAAGAAGTTCAGCAATGTACAGAAATCTGGCGGATGAATGCACCGTTCCTAATAACTTATCTATGAACAATACACAAACAATCGTGATATCACAGATGACACTTGGGCTATGTTCACACAGCGGAATGTTCGCCCGCAAACCTCCAGCATTGGTAGAACATGCCGGTACTAGGACCGCTCGGAAATGTGCCATGCAGACTCCGCAGAAAGAATTGATATGCTGGAATCGGAATTTCCGTAGAAGATGTTTGAAAAAAATTGGATTCTGCTGCAACTGAATTTTTTCTCAGAATTTTTTCACCAGATTCCGCTCAGAAATTCCGCCATTTGAACAATTCTATTCAAGTTAATTTGTAAAAATTGTCAAGGAGACGTTCCTCTAATTCTGTGGTCTCCCGGATATGTCAAGGAATGTCCGATAATCCAGAATAATTGGCCGGATAATGTCGGATTAACAAAATTTAACTGTACACGTTTTTTTTGTGTTTTTTTTTCTATGTTCACATAAAAACAAAGGTTATTTGAGGACAGGTTAGAGCAGTGTTTCCCATCCAGGGTGCCTCCAGCTGTTGCAAAACTACAACTCCCAGCATGCCCGGACAGCTTTTGCAGAAGTCAGAGAAAAGGAAGAGGAGGCTAAGCTGTAAGCATCAGCTATTGTGTGAGCTGTTGCTCACAGCTCAGCTTCCCTCTTCCTCTAAAACTGTGTTTCCCAATTAGGATACCTCCAGCTGTTGTAAAACTACAACTCCCAGCATGCCCGGTCATGCTTTGAGTTGTAGTTTGGCAACAGCTGAAGGCACCCTGGTTGGAAAACAGTGCAATATTCGAAGGATTTATCGCTATTTTTTTTTCTTCTTTTTTTCCACGCTCAAAAAGTAGACATGCCACGGGACCTAAGTTGTAATTTGGCACTGTTTACACCACTCGTACTGTGCAATAAAATATACCACCTTTGCGCGTACTGTAGCCAAACCAGCTGGAGGCACACTGGTTGGAGAACACAGCCTTTGCCTGAAAAAGAGCTGTCATAATGGCCACAGAGGTTGAGATCCAGCTTGGTCCCTGAATGGACAGCTGCCTTATTGACTGCACTGGTTCTTCTCCTAGCCAGAGAAAGCTCATTGACAACTCTGTGTTTTATTGCTTGTAACCCAGCTTTCCCAGGTCACTGAACAACACATCAGTCCAGTTATGCAGTGCTTCCTGAACAAGGTCTATCTAGCATGAGAGAGCTGAATGATAACTCCTAAGGAGCTGTCACCGTAGACAAATGGCTGTCACCCAGCTTTCCCAGGTGCCTGAATGGCAGTTTAGTCCAGCTATGCAGCAGTTGACCCTCAGTTATTTATATCTAGCTTTAGAAAGCTCAGTGATAACCCTGCCTGTGGTGGTGACCACAGACCACTTCTCAGTTCCTATGCTTCCTGGCTGATGTTTTGGTCACTTTTGAATGCTGGCGGTACTTTCACTCTAGTGGTAGCATGAGACGGAGTCTACAACCCACACAAGTGGCTCAGGTAGTGCAGCTCATCCTGGATGGCACATCAATGCGAGCTGTGGCAAGAAGGTTTGCTGTGTCTGTCAGCGTAGTGTCCAGAGCATGGAGGCGCTACCAGGAGACAGGCCAGTACATCAGGAGACGTGGAGGAGGCCGTAGGAGGGCAACAACCCAGCAGCAGGATTGCTACCTCCCCCTTTGTGCAAGGAGGAGCACTGCCAGAGCCCTACAAAATTACCTCCAGCAGGCCACAAATGTGCATGTGTCCACTCAAACGGTCAGAAAACAACTCCATGAGGGTGGTATGAGGGCCCGACATCCACAGGTGGGGGTTGTGCTTACAGCCCAACACCGTTCAGGACGTTTGGCATTTGCCAGAGAACACCAAGATTGGCAAATTCACCACTGGCACCCTGTGCTCTTCACAGATGAAAGCAAGTTCACACTGAGCACATGTGACAGACATGACAGAGTCTGGAGACGCCGTGGAGAATGTTCTGCTGCCTGCAACATCCTCCAGCATGACCGGTTTGGCGATAGGTCAGTAATGGTGTGGGGTGGTGTGGTGTCCCGGTACCGTATTTCATACCGTACCTAGTGTGGTGGTTCCCAAAGTCAGAGTTACTACGCTCAGGTAGGGTCCCTCAGGTGGGACAGCCCCTAGTCGCCTCTCCTCTACTCTAATTCTACAATGTTCATATATGTATATATTTAGTAATAGTATATATCTAATGTAATGTATAGTATACTTACCTTGCTGGTGTCGCAGGACCTTCGGTCATGTGACCATGTTAATATCCTCTATGGTATGTTGGAGGACCTTTGGAGGTCCTTGGGTCACATGTTACCCACAATCCTTTGTAATGGTTATTGACAGCAGTATGGGCCAATTAGCACTAGTCCAGCCCCTGCCCATATAAGGGAGCTGTAGCCAATGATCGCTCTCTTGGGTTGCTGCTCTCGTGGATGCCGGACTAGCAGGATGGATCTGCGCAGCTTTCAAAGACACCCTAGGCCAGAAAACCTACCGGCCTCAGCTGAACTAAAACCGTGAGTTCTTAACTAATTCCTGCTAAAGCTAGCGTCACTACTGGATCGCAACTAAATCCCCTAAATCCAGTGGATCAACGCATAATATCCTAAAGACTCTATTGCTAAATTCCCAACCTTTGTCAATCTCCAAGAAAGCAGTTGTATGTATAGAGACTGTTCCGGTTATGAAGCTTGCATAAAATCTTCAGTAAAAGTTACACCTGTTTCAGCAAACTCTCCAGTTGTGGACATTCTATTATTATCTACCTCCCTATCGCTCTTGGGAAGGGTGGCGGTAGGACAAGCATTACTGAGGAGCCCTCACCCTGGCGTCACGAATAGCAAGGGTTAACAAGCACCCTTTAGTCACCCCACAGCTACCCATACCCTACTCCCCCAGGCTATCACAGTGACATTTCTTTGGGGGGGCTGCACAGCCCTCCATGTGCTTGCCAGGTGTAGCCTGACTGATATTAGGTACCGAGATGAGATCCTCAGACCCCTTGTGAGACCATATGCTGGTGCGGTTGGCCCTGGGTTCCTCCTAATACAAGACAATGCTAGACCTAATGTGGCTGGAGTGTGTCAGCAGTTCCTTCAAGGGGAAGGCATTGGTGCTATGGACTGGCCGCCCGTTCCCCTGAATCCGATTGAGCACATCTGGGACGTCTCGCCCCATCCACCACAGACTGTCCAGGAGTTGGCGGATGCTTTAGTCCAGGTCTGGGAGGACATCCCTCAGGTGTGATTTTGAGTGTGACTCCATATCCAGACATCCATGGGTTGATACATTTGATTTCCATTGATAATTTTTGTGTGATTTTGTTGTCAGCGCATTCAACTATGTAAAGAGGAAAGTATTTCATACGATTAGTTCATTCATTCAGATCTAGGACGTGTTATCTTAGTGTTCCCTTTATTTATTTTTGAGCAGTAAATATATTAAAATTCCTTTACTCCGGCAAATTATATACAAATATTTATATTTATATATTATTTATATTTATTAATGAATATATATAATTTGTTTTAATGTTCACTCAAACGCGAAGGTGTTTGGGGGGGGGGGGGGGGGATAGAGAGAGTTGTTTGGTTCCCCGCACCCAGCTCGCTGCATCACTGAATGGATTGTGCTGGAAAGCGGCGATGGACGGGGATAATCGCTGATAAGTCAGCTTTGTTACAGGATAGCGGCTGCTGA
Source organism: Hyla sarda (assembly GCF_029499605.1). Lineage (NCBI taxonomy): Eukaryota > Metazoa > Chordata > Amphibia > Anura > Hylidae > Hyla > Hyla sarda. Next base: position 14,307,383 of record NC_079199.1, read on the forward strand.
CTGATACATGGGAATTGATAGTGAGCGAGAGAAGGGGGCGGGGGTGATAATTTAGGATGTGACTAGGAATTCCCGTGTGAATAGACGATGGTGTCACATAATATATAGTATTATTTGCATTCAGATCTAGGAATGACCTTAACCAGGATTATTCATGGAGGATTGAATAAAATACCAAAGAGGCTGCGCATTATTAGAAAAAACATGGCTGTTTAATTCTTACAGCGCCACACCAGTCCTCAGGTCATGTGTGGTATTGCAGCTCAGCCCCCATTCACTTCAGTGGCACTGAGCTGTAATACAAATGTCCAGTCTTTTTGATTATTAAAGGGTTTGGACTTCTGGTCTGGAGCAGTGTTCCCCAACATTTTACTCTCCAGCTGTTTCAAAACTACAACTCCCAGCATGCCTTAAAGGGGTACTCTGGTGGAAAACATTGGTAACCCTGCAACCCATCCTGTGATATGTCTTTCCAGCAAATGTGAAACTACAACACCCATCAGGCCCTGATTACCCCAACCTGTGATTCTCCAGGAGGCCCATGACTACAACCCCAATCAGGCCCTTTCATGTGGCTCTATAGTACTTACATAGGCTGTTAAAGGGGCACTCTGGTGGAAAACATTTTATTTTTATTTTTTTTAAATAAACTGGTGCCAGAAAGTTAAACAGATTTGTAATTGACTTCTATTAAAAAAATCTTTACCCTTTCAGTACTTTTTAGCAGCTGTATACTAATGAGGAAATTCTTTTCTTTTTGAATTTCTTTTTTGTCTTGTCCACAGTGCTCTCTGCTGACAACTCTGTCCGTGTCAGGAACTGTTCAGAGCAGGAGAAAATCCCCATAGCAAACCTATGCTGCTCTGGACAGTTCCTGACACGGACAGAGGTGTCAGCAGAGAGCGCTGTGGACAAGACAAAAAAAAAATAATTCAAAAAGAATAGAATTTCCTCTGTACCATACAGCTGCTAATAAGTACTGGAAGGATTAAGATTTTTTTTATAGAAGTCATTTACAAATTTGTTTAACTTTCTGGCACCAGTTGATTTAAAAAAAAAAAATAAAATTCCACTTGAGTACCCCTTTAACAGCCTATGTAATACTACAGAGCCACATGAAAGGGCCTGATGGGGGTTGTAGTCATGGGCCTCCTGGAGAGTCGCAGGTTGGGGTAATCAGGGCCTGATGGGTGTTGTAGTTTCATATTTGCTGGAAAGACATATCACAGGATGGGTTGCAGGGTTACCATCTGTCTTGTAGTTTTTCAACTTCCGCATAGTCACAGGTTGGGTTGTCGGGGCATGATGGGAGTTGTAGTTTTGGTATTGCTGGATAGTCACAGGTTGAGCTGTCAGGGCCCAGCGGTTGTTGTAGTTTCACAGGTTCTGGAGAGTCAATTAGAGGTTAGGCTGGGGAGCCTCAGATTAGACCATCATGCAAAACTACAACTCCCAGCATGCCCGGACAGCCTTTGGCTGTCCGGGCATGCTGGGAGTTATAGTTCTGCAGCAGCTGGAGGCACACTGGTTGGAAAATACTGCACTATAGATATAGTCTAGTGTACATATTTAACTTCCTTTCATTATTAATAATAAATCACCTTAGCCCTGCATTTTCCAAACAGTGTGCCTCCAGCTGTTGCAAAACTACAACTCCCAGCATGCCCAGACAGCCTTTGGCTGTCCGGGCATGCTGGGAGTTGTAGTTCTGCAGCAGCTGGAGGCACTCTGATTGGGATACTTCATTAGAGACTTCCATCTTTTGGAGGAGGTTTTGGGGTCTTCCTAGTCTGGATTAATTAATTAATTAATTAGATTTTTTTAGAAAAGGAGAACCCCTTCAAGGTATTTTCCATTTGCACTAGTAGTTGTGCTCCGTTCTTCGTTAGAGTTCTGCTGAGGTGTTTCTTTTTCTTTTTTCACAATGCGGCGGCTGCGACGCTTCCCTGCTGCCTCCGAAGAGCTGCAGCCGCTTTTAATATTTAATCTCCAATTTCCTCCCCTGTAGAATGACAAGATGGGAACTCTGCCTATATTCTGCTGCTATCTCTACATACTTAAAGGGGTACTCTGGTGAAAAACAATTATTTATATATATATATATATATATATATATATATATATATATATATATATATATTTTTTTTTTTTTTTTGTTTTTTTTTAAATCAACTGATGCCAGAAAGTTAAACAGATTTGTAAATGACTTCTATTTAAAAATATTAATCCTTCCAGTACTTATCAGCTGCTGCATGCTCCAGAGGAAGTTGTGTAGTTCTTTCCAATCTGACCACAGTGCTCTCTGCTGCCACCTCTGTCCGTGTCAGGAACTTGTCCAGAGCAGGAGAGGTTTGCTGTGGGGATTTGCTTCTAATATGGACAGTTTCTGACTATTCCCTGCTGTTTATTAGGCTGGTTTGCCATTCAGACGCCAAGGAAAGTTGGAATAGCGGCCATATTGGTTTCAAGGCAGCATTCCTCGACTGTACGTGATCTTAGACTGTGAATTCTATGCACAATTCTCGGTATATTAAGTCATTATTACTATAATGGGAAAGAGGAACCGTAGGGAAGATATTTCTCGTACAGAAGAGGAAGACGCAAGAGGAAATCTGTTCTTATCTGTTTGAAGCTTGAAGCGCAATTTATTATTAATACTGAAAGGAAGTTAAATATATACACTAGACTATATCTATATATCTATAGTGCAGTGTTTTCCAACCAGTGTGCCTCCAGCTGCTGCAAAACTACAACTCCCAGCATGCCCGGACAGCCAACGGCTGTCCGGGCATTCTGGGAGTTGTAGTTTTGCAACAGCTGGAGGCCCAATGATTAGGAACAACTGTTATAGGATGTTGGTGCCAAGCTGCAAGATGATGCTTTGTGAGGCTTCTGAGTTATATCTGTATCTTGGAAAGCTGGGTGGCGGATACTTCCAGGCTAGTTGATCCCTCTGTAAAATAAGGTGGATTTGCCATTCAGTGACCTAGAACACAACCTTTTGTCACTTGAACTGGTATATAACTTGGATGTTCCGCCATTCAGAAATATGGAAAAGCTGTGTTAAAACCAATATGGCTGTATGACGGCTCATTGGGCTTTCTTCTTCTAAATATAAAGAGCTGAGGATGATCTGCTCCATAACTGGGCTCATCTACCATTCAGGCACCTGGCAAAGCTGGGTTACAGCCATTATGGTCACTGAGCATTTTAAGGCTAGATATGCATAGTTGAGGATCAACCGTTGCCTAACTGGACTTAACTGCCATTCAGACACTGGGAAAGCTGAGTGACAGCCATTATGGCCACTGAGCTTTTTAAGGTTCAATAAACATAGCTAAGGATCCACCGCTGCATAACAAGACTGAACTCCTATTCAGGTGCCCAGGAAAGCGGAATTGCACCCAATATATCTACTGTAACAGCTCCCACAGGGTTGTGGCTCAGCTTTCTGAGGCTCCATATACATCATTGGGGGTCAACCGCTGCATAACTGGATTGGACTGGCATTCAGGCACCTGGAAAGGCTGAGTGACAGCCATTATGACCACTGCAACAGCCCCCCCGCAGGGTTGATATGATTAATTGAGAACCAGCTGCTGCATAACTGGACTGGACTGCCATTCAGGCACCTGGGAAAGCTGTCAGGGTTATCATTAAGCTTTCTCATGCTAGATAGACATAGTTCAGGATGCACTGCATAACTGAAGTGATGTATTGCATTGTTCAGGGACCTCGAAAAGCTGGGTTACGAGCAATAAGACTCAGAGTTGTCACTGAGCATTCTCTGGCTAGGAGATGAACCGGAGCATCAATAAGGCAGCTCTCCATTCAGGAACCTAGCAAAGCTGGACAGCTACCTTTCTGGTCATTATGACCGCTCATTCATCTGTTTGAGGCTAAGGCAATGTGTCCCAATCAGTGTGCCTCCAGCTGTTGCAAAACTACAACTCCCAGCATGCCTGGACAGCCGAAGGCTAAGGTGATCAAGTTGAATTATATGGCTGATCTGGAAAAGCTGGGTTACAACCATTATGGTCTACATGACAGAGAAGGGGATAAACCGCTGCATAACTAAGCTTTCCCAGGCCCCTGAATAGTAAAGCAGCCTAGTGCATTAAATTAGGCTATCATAAGTCTTTTTTTTTATTAGTCCCAGTGGAAATTCTCTGTGATGAATCCCTTGAATATTCCCCACCCCCATTTGATATCATAACACTGTATCTCAGTGATTCATTGAAGCTGCAGCAGATGAAAATCTGCAGAACAAGGACTTATTTGGGTATGAAGCTTCTCCGGGATCTCCAAAATCTCTAATACACTGTGACAAACACATGCTGCACATTCTTTCCTTGTGAGAATCACAGCCAGCTGTTTACATTTTCAGGATCCGTGATTAGATTGGGCCCCGAGCTGTCCCGACACGGAAAACTCATCCGGCACTGCTACGTCTTCACACATTGTATAATGTTCTGCATCTTTCTATAATTTGTGTGTCAGTCACCCGCCATATTTTATAGTTATTGGTGACCTACAAGAGTCTTCTTTCTAGTCATGTTCACACAGCTGAGGGTTTGTTACAGTGGATCTAGTCTTGATGGGTAAATGGTTCTTTACAACAATAAACAGTTTACCTGCACTGATACATAGTAGCAAACAACAGTCATTATTATGGCTGCAAGTCTAATGATCCTGAGTTATGTCCTGTATTATACTACACAGCTGTACTCACTATTCTGCTGGAGGGGTCACTGTGTACATACATTACATTACTTATCCTGTACTGATCCTGAGTTATATCCTGTATTATACTACACAGCTGTACTCACTATTCTGCTGGTGAGGTCACTGTGTACATACATTACATTACTTATCCTGTACTGATCCTGAGTTATATCCTGTATTATACTCCAGAGCTGCACTCACTATTCTGCTGGTGAGGTCACTGTGTACATACATTACATTACTTATCCTGTACTGATCCTGAGTTATATCCTGTCTTATACTCCAGAGCTGTACTCACTATTCTGCTGGTGAGGTCACTGTGTACATACATTACATTACTTATCCTGTACTGATCCTGAGTTATATCCTGTATTATACCCCAAAGCTGTACTCACTATTCTGCTGGTGGCGTCACTGTGTACATACATTACATTACTTATCCTGTACTGATCCTGAGTTATATCCTGTATTATACTCCAGAGCTGTACTCACTATTCTGCTGGTGAGGTCACTGTGTACATACATTACATTACTTATCCTGTACTGATCCTGAGTTATATCCTGTATTATACTCCAGAGCTGTACTCACTATTCTGCTGGTGGCGTCACTGTGTACATACATTACATTATTACTGTTATTATTACTATTATGATGGTATTATTTGGCAGTATTATTTGTTATTGGGCACTTAGTGGTATTCTGTATGGCACTGTTATTTTGGTATTATTATGGCAGTGCTATAGATGCACTATTATTTTGGCACCATTTGGCAGGATAATGTGATATTCTGTATGGCACTTTTATTTGTTTTTTATTATAGCAGAACTATGTGGAGTGTACAGCTTTAACAATTGCGCTCCTGCGGTAGGTCACCATCCTCGCACATTCGCTCCGCTGTCATCAGTTTGCAGCTGTGAATCTCCGAACTATAATAAGGAGTCGGAGCCAAGAACTTCAGCGGCGGCTGTGGAAGGTTTAAAGGAGTACTCCGGTGGAAAACATTTTTTTTTTTTTTTTTAAATCAATTGGTGACAGAAAGTTAAACAGATTTGTAAATTGCTTCTATTAAAAAAATCTTTACCCTTCCAGTATTTTTTAGCAGCTGTATGCTACAGAGGAAATTCTTTTCTTTTTGAATTTCTTTTTTGTCTTGTCCACAGTGCTCTCTGCTGACACCTCTGTCCGTATCAGGAACTGTCCAGAGCAGCATAGGTTTGCTATGAGGATTTTCTCCTGCTCTGGACAGTTCCTGCCACGGACAGAGGTGTCAGCAGAGAGCACTGTGGTCAAGACAAAAAATACATTCAAAAAGAAAAGAATTTCCTCTGTAGTATACAGCTGCTAAAAAGTACTGGAAGGGTAAAGATATTTTTTAATAGAAGTAATTTACAAATCTGTTTAACTTTCTGGCACCAGTTGTTTAAAAAAAAAAAAAAATTTCCACCGGAGTACCCCTTTAAGGCCTTAAAGGGGTATTCCAGGCCAAAACTTTTTTTTATATATCAACTGGCTCCGGAAAGATAAACAGATTTGCAAATTACTTCTATTAAAAAATCTTAATCCTTCCAATAGTTATTAGCTTCTGAAGTTTCTGTCTAACTGCTCAATGATGATGTCACGTCCCGGGAGCTGTGCAGTTCCTATGGGGATATTTTCCCATCATGCACAGCTCCCGGGACGTGACATCATCATTGAGCAGTTAGACAGAAACTTCAGAAGCTAATAACTATTGGAAGGATTAAGATTTTTTAATAGAAGTAATTTGCAAATCTGTTTAACTTTCCGGAGCCAGTTGATATATATATAAAAAAGGTTTTGCCTGGAATACCCCTTTAATTAGTGAGTATGAAATATTGGAGCAGCGGGCGGAGGGATCGGGGGGCGCAACGTCTTTGAGGAGTCACCTCTCAGTCCTGATAGGAACAGAAGCGCAGTGTGAACGGGGGCTGGAGCGGGGCCAGGGCGGCGGACGGCTCGTCTGTTATTACATTCAGCTGCTCCTCATTACAATGACTCTAGAATCTTCTCCCTAATTCCCGGTTCTGAATAAATCTTGAAGAATATGATGGAGGAAACAGCAGATTTTGGGTGAAAACATTTTAATTAGGGACCCTCTTCAGTTTATGTGGAGCAGGCACAGTTTATTTAAAGGGGTACTCAACTTTGAGTGTTCCCTTGCTGGGACCCCCAACGATCATCTGTAATCTGTATTTCAGTGTTTCCCAACCAGTGTGCCTCCAGCTGTTGCAAAACGACAGCTCCCAGTATGCCCAGACAGCCGAAGGCTGTCTGGGCATACTGGGAGTTGTCGTTTTGCAACAGCTGGAGGCACACTGGTTGGGAAACACTGCTATAGAGATTATAGACAACACTTCTGTAGGGAAACCTGGTAGTAAGTGTTTTGTTTCCCTGCAGCGCCCCCACAGGAGAAATTAAGAATTACACCGGGGTCCTTCGGAGCAAAAGACGCTCTTTGTAACCACACTCCTATCTGCTTAGAAACAAGGATCCTGAACAGAAGACCCCCTTCCCCAATTAGAGACCCCCTTAGTTTATGTGGGGCAGGCTTGGTTTATTTAAAGGGAGTCTCTGTTTTGAGAGTCCCTTGACAAAAAGTGTTCCCTTCTGTAATCAAAGTGTTCGTCTGTAATCTATATGGCAGTGTTTCCCAACCAACGTGCCTCCAGCTGTTGCAAAACTACAACTCCCAATATGCCAAGACAGCCTTCGGAACCGCCACCCATTACCACACTTAAAGGGGTACTCCACCGGAAAACATTTGTTTTTAAATCAACTGGTGCCAGAAAGTTGAACAGATTTGTAAATTACTTCTATTAAAAAAATCTTAATCCTTCCAGTACTTATCAGCTGCTGTATGATCCATGGGAAGTTCTTTTCTTTTTTTTTGTCTTGACCACAGTGCTCTCTGCTGACACCTGATGCCTGTATCAGGAACTGTCCAGAGTAGGAGAAAATCCCCATAGCAAACCTATGCTGCTCTGGACAGTTCCTGACACAGAGAGCACTGTGGACAAGACAAAAAAAAAAAATTCAAAAATAAATGAATTTCCTCTGTAGCATACAGCTGCTAATAAGTACAGGAAGGGTAAAGTTTTTTTTAATAGAAGTAATTTACAAATCTGTTTAACTTTCTGGCACCAGTTCATTTAAAAAATAAAAAATAAATGTTTCCACCGGAGTACCCCTTTAAGACATAAACAATCTTCTAACCCACAGGAAACAGTCACCGAGATTAGAGGAAATTAAATGAGATAGAATCTGACATTACCGTCCGCAGAGGGCAGGGTGTCTATCCTTCAGTATGTAATTAACTAGGAGGCTCTACCACAGTGTTTCCCAATCAGGGTGCCCCCAGCTGTGGCAAAACTACAACTTCCAGCATGCCCTTAGCCTTTGGCTGAGATGAATGTATATATTATGTCACATACAGTATAGCATGCATATATTTATTGCTCACCAGCCCAGTATATTCTTTTCTTAAATGACACCTGCCACCGCCCAAGGCATCTCAATCTGTTGCAAAACTACAACTCCCAGCATGCCTGGACAGCCAAAGGCTGTCCGGGCATGCTGGGAGTTGTAGTTTTGCAATAGCTTCTTTGTAACGCCGTTCACCGTGCTGTATAACTGATTATCTTGAATATTTAGGTTGTCAGGATTACATCATTACCTAATTTTTATAGTTTCCGTTATGTTTTATGTTTTACTATTATTATTATTATTATTTTGTTTTTTAAATAAACCTTAATTTTTTTTTTGTATATCTTGTTATTTTCTGCGCCCCCCCCCCCCCCCCCCCCATACCAGTCTTAATTTTCCATATACCAGGCTGTTTAAAGGTTTCGGTACCATTTTGTTATTGATCTTTCTGATCCCTTTTTAGCCCATTTTTTTATGGATATGATCCAAAAACCCCAAATATTATGTTTTTATAAATTTTAATTTTTTTCGTTTACGCCAATGACTGTTTGGTATCATTATGTTTTAATTTTTCAGACCAATTTTTTATTTCTTCTTTGTGTGTGTTTACACTTTTTTATTTGAAAGAAAGGTAAAGGGTGGATGATTTGAATATTTTAAAGGGGTACTCCCCAGGAAAACATTTTTTTTTATTTATTTTTTAAATCAACTGTTGCCAGAAAGTTAAAAAGATTTGTAAATTACTTCTATTAAAAAATCTTAATCCTTCTAGTACTTATCAGCTTCTATTTGCTCCACAGAAAGTTCTTTTCTTTTTGAATTTCCTTTCTGTCTGACCACAGTGCTCTCTGCTGACACCTCTGTCCATTTTAAGAACTGTCCAGAGCAGGATAGGTTTGCTGTGGGCATTTGCTCCTACTCTGGATAGTTCCTAAAATGGACAGAGGTGTCAGCAGAGAGCACTGTGGTCAACAAGAAAGGAAATTCAAAAAGAAAAAAACTTCCTGTGGAGCAAATAGAAGCTGATAAGTACTGGAAGGATTAAGATTTTTTAATAGAAGTAATTTACAAATCTGTTTAACTTTCTGGCACCAGTTGATTTAAAAAAAAAATGTTTTCCAGGGGAGTACCCCTTTAAGGTGTAAATTAAGGAGTCAGTTTAAGGGGTTAAGGTCTTTCTGCATGGATTGTCACCCAGATTCCTTGACAGCTTGTCGGAATGTGAAATTAGGCTAAACTACCTTTAAGAAGTCAAGAAAAGCTGGGTGAACCCCCTACAACTTTTAATAGAGATTTTGTGATTTTTAATGAAAAATATCCTAGTCCCACTACTCATGTTGGTTTTCCAGCACCTGTTTGTTAAAGGGGTAAACAGAGATAATTTCTTCCAAAAATAGCACCACCCTGTCCTTAGGTTGTGAGTGGTACTGCAACTTGGCTACATTCATTTCAATGGAACTGAGCTGCAATACCACATGCAGCCTGAGGACAGGGGGGGTGCTGTGTTTGCAAGAAATGAGCTCCGTTCTTTAACCTTGGATGACTTACCTTTTAAAGAGTTACTCCGCTCCCCAGAGTACGGAACTTCCGTGTTCACGCCCACCTCCTCGTGACATCACGTCCCGCCCCGTCCCGCCCCCTCAATGCAAGCCTATGGGAGGGGGCGTGATTGACTTTCATTGAGGGGGCGGGGCGTAACATCACGAGGGGGCGGGAGTGAACATAGAAGCACTCAGCGTTCAGAACTTTGGGTTCCGGACGCTGGGGAGCGGAGTAACCCTTTAAAGGGGTACTCCAGAGGGGAACAAGTTTTTGCCAAATCAACTGGTGGAAGAAAGCTAAACAGATTTGTAAATTACTTCTATTTAAAAATCTTAACCCTTCCAGTACTTATCAGCTGCTGTATGCTCCAGAGGAAGGTGTGTAGTTCTTTCCAGTCTGACCACAGTGCTCTCTGCTGCCACCTCTGTCCATGTCAGGAACTGTCCAGAGCAGGAGAGGTTTGTTCTGAGGATTTGCTTATGCTCTGGACAGTACCCCACACGGACAGAGGTGGCAGCAGAGAGCACTGTGGTCAGACTGGAAAGAACTACACACCTTCCTGTGGAGCATACAGCAGCTGATAAGTACTGGGAGGATTAAGATAGCACTTTCTTTTCTCCAGAGTACCACTTTAATACAGATTTCTTTGTGGACTTCTAAGTATAAGGGTATACAAACTTCTGCTCCTCCGTGGTTCTCACGAAAATAGAGGCGTGAATATCAAGTAGATGCCTGATGCAGATCACATGTCTGACACATCGGAGGCCCTATTAATAGTCGCTGCAGTACATTATAATGACTATGATCGGGCTACAGGCTGTGATGCAGGATCCATCAGAACGATGACTGTAAGCGGCCGGACAAGGTTATTTTATCCAATGTTCGGATATTCCATACTGGGAGACGTCTGCAACAAAATAGAATGTATTTATTTATTTTTAGTTTATATAAACAATAGCTACATCTGTTGTAAATCTCATGTGTGTTGTGTGTGGACGATTGTATTGTGATACAACCAATCATGATGCAAGATTGTAAATAGAAATAACATGAATATTTGTAAACAAAACTTTACTCTGTTGTGGAACAAATATCCCAAAGGCTGTCCCGGACATGCTGGGAGTTGTAGTTTTGCAACAGCTGGAGGCACACTGGTTGGGAAAACTCAAAGCGAACCCATAGGCTTGGCCACCGTTCACACTACGAGATTATACGTTATTGTTTATATTTATATATTGAGTAAACGTTATTGTTTATATTTAAGGACTGAAAACCCCAAACAAAGCTCATCCAGCTTTTTCAGACACCAGAAGGACAAATCTGCCTCATTGTGTAGCTATCTAGGAGCATAATTAAATGACTAGGCCGTCTTCTGGGAAAAGCTGGGTAACAAGCAGTAGCCATATTAGTTGTCACCCAACTTCCCCATATACCTATACATAAGGCAAATGTGCCCTCCTTTTATAGTAATCTAAAGTGCAGAGAATGTATGGCTGTATAACCAGACAACCTAACCACTCAGGAGCCTGGGAAAACTGGGTAAGAAGCGGCAGATGTATATAGTTATCACCCAAGTTTACTAGGAACATAAAAAACTTGAATCAACCATTATATCGGTTTGTGGGGGGAAAAAGGTGCCAAAATAACACCATTTGCTTTGTCACCCAGCTTTCCCAGACTCGTGAATGACAAGTATTTCTGGTTATTCCAGTGTTTCCCAACCTGAGTCTCTTTAGCTGTTGCAAAACTACAACTCCCAGCATGCCCAGACAGCCTTCGGCTGTCTGGGCATGCTGGGAGCTGTAGTTTTGCAACAGCTGGAGTCACTTTGGTTGGGAAACACTGATAACTGGTCCAAAGGCTGTCTGGGCATGCAGGGAGTTGTAGTTTTGCAACAGCTGGAGTCACTCTGGTTGGGAAACACTGATAGAGGAACACTGGTTAAACTTCTAGCATGCCTTTGGCTGTCCAGGCATGCTGGGAGTTGAAGTTTTGCAACAGCTGGAGGCACACTAACTTAGAAACACTACCCTAAACAAACAGACCCCAGTAAATGCATACAGAACCCCAGATATGTCTTCACATTATACAGACTGCTCATGAAAATTGTGCAATGCTTCATTTCTCCTGCGGGGGTGCTGTAGAATATTTGATCACTTGCTACCAGTACAGCTTATCACTAGTGGACCCAGCAACTAGATATCCTGTAATTGGCTTGGGGGGGCACTCTTCATTAAATTTTTAATTGGGGGTAGGGGTAAACTCTTCAAGTAATTGGGGTTTGTCAAAGCAGAGAACCCCTTTATATCTGTAAACTCTGATGGATCCCCCATTAAAGAACATAAACACGCAGATGGACAACAATGGGCCCAGTTTAACCACCAATGATCTCAAAGGGGTTATCTTGTGACACAAAAACAGAGCAAATTTCTTCCAAAAACAGCGCAACACCTGGATAACCCCTTTAACTTAATACTTAAAGGGGTACTCTAGTAGAAAAAAAATGTTTTCCAAATCAACTGGTGCCAGAAAAATATACAAATTCGTCAATTACTTCTATAAAATTTTTTTACTCCTTCCAGTACTTATCAGCTGCTGTATGCTCCACAGGAAGTTGTATAGTTCTTTTCAGTCTGACCACAGTGCTCTCTGCTGCCACCTCTGTCCATGTCAGGAACTGTTTAGAGCAGGAGAGGTTTGCTCTGGGGATTTGCCCCTGCTCTGGACAGTTCCTTACACGGACAGAGGTGTCAGCAGAGAGCACTGTGGTCAGACTGGAAAGAACTACACAACATCCTCTAGAGCATACAGCAGCTGATAAGTACTGGAAGGATTAAGATTTTTATATAGAAGTAATTTACAAATCTGTTTAACTTTCTAAAGCCAGTTGATATGAAAAGAAATTGTTTTCCACCGGAGTACCCCTTTAAATCTTTATTTCGGCTCAGATGTATGAATGATACGATCGAGCTGTTTCGGTTCTTCCACCATGAGCGCGTACACTTCCTGCTCGGGCTACTTTTGGTAAAACATCCTCTTCCTGTACGTTTTCTTTTTCTCATATAGTTCTGTCTACGTACAAACAAGTGTTATTGAAGTTAAAGAGGAGCATCAGTGTCATGCGAGCGGACCGGTCACGTTTTGAGCAGGCTCTTTGTCTTTTGCGCTGTCGCCATGGCATCTAGGTAAGCCCATAGTGCTGGGAATGGCTTGTGTCATTTTATAACAGTGTTTCCCAATTAAGTTCCCTTCAACTGTTACAGAACCACAACTCCCAGCATTCCCGGAGGCTGTCCGGGCATACTGGGAGTTGTGGTTTTCCAACAGATTGAGATGTCTTGGGGGGTGGCAGGTGTCCTTTAAGAAAAGAATATACTGGACTAGGGCTGCAACGATTATTCGTTAAAATCAATAAAATTCAATAACGGGATTCGTTGTCGACGAATACCGTTATCGAATAATGGGACGATTAGTTGGCGCCGGTGCTCATAAGGCTGCTGCGGGTGGGGCAGTCAGACGCTAGGCAAACACTGTCCCGCCGCCTCCCTACAGTTCCGTCCCGCCGCCGCCTCCCTACAGTTCTGTCCCGCCGCCTCCCTACAGTTCCGTCCCGCCGCCTCCCTACAGTTCCGTCCCCCCGCCTCCCAACAGTTCCGTCCCGCCGCCTTCCTACAGTTCCGTCCCGCCTCCTCCCTACAGTTCCGTCATGCCTCCTCCCTACTGTTCCGTCCCGCCATCCCCCTACAGTTCCGTCCCGCCGCCCCCTACAGTTCCATCCTGCCGCATCCCTACAGTTCTGTCCCGCTGCCTCCCTACAGTTCCGTCCCGTCACCTCCCTACAGTTCCGTCCCGCCGCCTCCCTACAGTTTCGTCCTGCCACTGCCCTACAGTTCCGTCCCGCCACTGCCCTACAGTTCCGTCCCGCCGCCTCCCTACAGTTCCGTCCTGCCGCCTCCCAACAGTTCCATCCCGCCGCCTCCTTACAGTTCCGTCCCGCCGCCTCCCTACAATTCCGTCCCGCCGCCTTCCTACAGTTCTGTCCCGCCACCTCCCTACAGTTCCATCCCGCCGCCTCCTTACAGTTCCGTCCCGCCGCCTCCCTACAGTTCCGTCCCGCCGCCTTCCTACAGTTCCGTCCCGCCACCTCCCTACAGTTCCTTCCCGCCGCCTCCTTACAGTTCCGTCCCGCCGCCTCCCTACAGTTCCGTCCCGCCGCCTTCCTACAGTTCCGTTCCGCCGCCTCCCTACAGTTCTGTCCGGCCGCCTCCCTACAGTTCTGTCCTGCCACCTCCCTTAAATTGGTGTCAAAAATTTTGGTGGACCGCCTAAGTGCATTCCTTCCCTCTCTCATAGGCCACTCACAGGTCAGCTTTGTACGTAATAGGTCGGCCGTAGCGAACATACGTAAAGTACTAACAGTTTTGGACAGGGTACAACATCACCCCTGGCCAGGAGAATCGCCCATGCTGTTGGCCCTTGATGCCAAGAATGCTTTTAACAACGTAAGGTAGGACTGGCTGGGGATGGTGCAGGACAAAGTGGGGATTGTAGGCCATTTTCGTACCTTTTTAGGGGGGTCTGTACTCCTCCCCTCGAGCTCAGCTCCATACTTTCGGCTTCCTCTCCCAACCATTCCCTTTTTTAAGGGAATGAGACAGGGTTGCCCCCTCTCTCCCCTATTATTTATTCTGGCCCTGGAACCTCTTCAGAGATACTTAGAAGAATCCGCGTTATTCTGCGGGGTCTCGATTCAGAGAACGGAGATCAAATTGACCCTTTTTGCTGACGACATCTTGATTTTCCTAGCCCCCTCCCATAGACTTGCATTGAAGGGGTGAGTGTGATGTCATGAGGGGGCGGGGCTATGACGACAAGAGCTCCCGGCTCCGGCTCTCAGCGTGGGGGGCTCGTGACAAGATCTTGGACGGCTGGGCCAAGGTTCGAGCCAATGTTATCAGTGGACTCTGGAGGGGAACCGTTTTCAAACTGATGCATTTTGTCTATCTGGGATTCAATCTCCCGGCTTCTCCGGCATTTCCTGATAGAATTACATCCTGCCCAAAGTGTTTTAGTCCTGGCACGGATTTCTTTCACGGGATATGGGGATGCCCAAGAACTCAGACGTTTTGGGGGAGACATTTTGCTAGGTACTGGAAAGTGCGGTTTCCTATGCCCCCTCAGACTCTTCTCTTCCAGTGTGTAGACCCTGAGGTATCTGTGGCAGCCGGACTGCGCGGTGTTCCTCGCTTCCTTCATGTCATCCTGTTGGTTGCGAAACGTGTCCTTTTCAGAGACTGGATCCAAACCAACATGCCAGTACTGGCTGACGTGGTTGAGGAGATTAAATCCTTCCTGGAGGTCGACAGACTGGACACAGAGAGACATAGGGAGAGAAATGCAAGGAAGTTCGTTGCCAAATGGCGGACGTTTCTGGTTGCGCACTATAATAGGTCCAAAATTGAGGCTTTTGTTTTACCATTTAGACATACTGATTGGTACTGTTGAGCGTCCCTTAGCAACAACTTAGGACCATTACGCCTTTCAGATGTTGTAGGATGAAGCGGATACACCACTCTGTAACATGGCGGAGGAACTTCAACGAGGTCAAGTATCCTTTTCTAGAGCTTTTCTTCTCTTTAGTCCTATTTCTTTTTGTGTTTCCTTTCCCCTTGTTAATTTATTTTCCTCTGGTTTATGCACTGTTTACGTATTGTACTCACTATTCTGCTGGTGGGGTTACTGTGTATATGCATTATATTACACAGTGACCCTACCAGCAGAATAGTGACTGCAGCTCTGGAGTATAATACAGGATATAACTCAGGATCAGTACAGGATAAGTAATGTAATGTATGTACACAGTGACCCCACCAGCAGAATAGTGAGTACAGCTCTGGAGTATAATACAGGATATAACTCAGGATCAGTACAGGATAAGTAATGTAATGTATGTACACAGTGACCTCACCAGCAGAATAGTGAGTACAGCTCTGGAGTATAATACAGGATATAACTCAGGATCAGTACAGGATAAGTAAAAACTTAAAAGGAGAAAGAGAACTGAATGTTAATCAGGGAAATTGTCACCCTTCTAACTTTCATATTTAGGACCGGAACTGTGGTTGTTGCCTGGTTAGATGCCTCAGCTCTGCTGTGAAGCTGCACAGGTCTTGGTTTGACTGTTGTCAGTAAAAATAATAATGTGAACACTGAGAATTCTACTTGTGGTTGTTACCTATTTCCTTCCAAGTTCAACTAATATTACATCAAGTATTATAGCACATAACCTGCATCTTCTACTATGTTACTCAGTATTACATAGGTTATAGACTTGTACATAGGAGCAGTATTATAGTAGATATATTCTTGTATATAGGGGCAGTATTATAGTAGTTATATTCTTGTACATAGGAGCAGTATTATAGTAGTTATATTCTTGTATATAGGGAGCGGTATTATAGTAGTTATATTCTTGTATATAGGGGGCAGTATTATAGTAGTTATATTCTTGTATATAGGAGATAGTATTATAGTAGATATATTCTTGTATATAGGGGGCAGTATTATAGTAGTTATATTCTTGTATATAGGAGACAGTATTATAGTAGATATATTCTTGTATATAGGAGACAGTATTATAGTAGATATATACTTGTATATAGCAGCAGTATTATAGTAGTTATATTCTTGTACATAGAGGCAGTATTATAGTAGTTATATTCTTGTATATAGGGGCAGTATTATAGTAGTTATATTCTTGTACATAGAGGCAGTCTTATAGTAGTTATATTCTTGTATATAGGGGCAGTATTATAGTAGTTATATTCTTGTACATAGGAGCAGTATTATAGTAGTTATATTCTTGTATATAGGGGCAGTATTATAGTAGTTATATTCTTGTATATAGTAGCAGTATTATAGTAGTTATATTCTTGTATATAGGAGGCAGTATTATGGTAGTTATATTCTTGTATATAGGGGCAGTATTATAGTAGTTATATTCTTGTATATAGGAGCAGTATTATAGTAGTTATATTCTTGTATATAGGAGGCAGTATTATAGTAGTTATATTCTTGTATATAGGAGCAGTATTATAGTAGTTATATTCTTGTATATAGGAGGCAGTATTATAGTAGTTATATTCTTGTATATAGGAGCAGTATTATAGTAGTTATATTCTTGTATATAGGGGGCAGTATTATAGTAGTTATATTCTTGTATATAGAAGCAGTATTATAGTAGTTATATTCTTGTACATAGGAGCAGTATTATAGTAGTTATATTCTTGTATATAGGAGGCAGTATTATAGTAGTTATATTCTTGTATATAGGGGGCAGTATTATAGTAGTTATATTCTTGTATATAGGGGGCAGTATTATAGTAGTTATATTCTTGTATATAGAAGCAGTATTATAGTAGTTATATTCTTGTATATATGGAGCAGTATTATAGTAGTTATATTCTTGTATATAGGGGGCAGTATTATAGTAGTTATATTCTTGTATATAGAAGCAGTATTATAGTAGTTATATTCTTGTATATAGAAGCAGTATTATAGTAGTTATATTCTTGTATATAGGAGGTAGTATTATAGTAGTTATATTCTTGTATATAGGAGCAGTATTATAGTAGTTATATTCTTGTATATAGGAGACAGTATTATAGTAGTTATATTCTTGAATATAGGAGGCAGTATTATAGTAGTTATATTCTTGTATATAGGAGGCAGTATTATAGTAGTTATATTCTTGTACATAGGAGCAGTATTATATTAGTTATATTCTTGTATATAGAAGCAGTATTATAGTAGTTATATTCTTGTATATAGAAGCAGTATTATAGTAGTTATATTATTGTATATAGGAGGCAGTATTATAGTAGTTATATTCTTGTATATAGGGGGCAGTATTATAGTAGTTATATTCTTGTATATAGGGGGCAGTATTATAGTAGTTATATTCTTGTATATAGAAGCAGTATTATAGTAGTTATATTCTTGTACATAGGAGCAGTATTATAGTATTTGTATATTCTTGTACATAGTGGATAGAATTAGTTACATTCTTACACAATGGCTGTAGGGTAGTATAGGGGGATTTCCCATAAGTTTTATTTTGCTCAAATATTTACTACTTTTCTGTGTTTTTGTTGCAATGGTACCCCCCATCTGACAGAGGTTGTATCTTCAGTATAAATGGTAATTGTGTCAGTGTAGTCTGTTTTTTGACACATTTATTATATGCAGAATCTTTGAAGAACTTTACTCAGTGGGAGATAAAAAAAAAAAAAAATCCAGAAGTTTAAATTTCTATTTTTTATTTATTTTTGTGCTAGAGCGTTTTAGGAGTTATTTGTAGTGATAGCAGATCTGTAAATGTTTCCCATATTGTTCCCTTTCCCTTATCACCCTCCCTAATCTTCTCACCTTCTGTCTTTATTCTTGTATTTTGTATTTAGTATTTTGTACTTTATCTTTTTGTATTGATAAACAGCTTCCTGCTGCGTCATATTTCTGCCTGTAACCCTTCGTGGACCTCTTCTGTATTTGTTCTCCTGGTGTCTGTAGTTGCTGATAAGATTGAACAGTACTTTGCATTTAGATAATAATGTAGTTAAATATTGATCATAATACAGGACTATTGAAGCATTATTATCGCCTCATTCTCCACCTGCATATTCAAGTTTTATGGTACATTGTTAATTACTGTATTAGGATTTTATTGTAAGGTCCTCAGTTCAGTGGATTGAGATGATCTTTGTTATCTTCAGGATCTTTATTTGATAAGATATTGATAGATGTTGCTGATTAGTGTTGAGCGGCATAGGCCATATTCGAATTCGCGAATATTCGCGAATATATGGACGAATATTCGTCATATATTCGCGAATATTCGCATATTCGTTATATTCTCGCATATGCGAATATTCGCATATGCGAAAATTATCATATGCGAAAATTAACATATACAAAATTAGCATACGCGAATTTTCACATATGCGAAAATTAGCATATGCTAATTTTCGCATATGCGAATGTTCGCACGCCAGTCTCACACAGTAGTATTACAGCCTTCTTTACACCACACAAGCTGGAAGCAGAGAGGGATGATCACTGTGATGTGTACTGTGAAGAAAAAAGAAAAGAAAAAAACGAAAATTCGTAATTACGAATATATAGCGCTATATTCGCGAAATTCGCGAATTCGCGAATATGCGATATTCGAGAATAATATTTGAATTGCGAATATTCGCGAGCAACACTATTGCTGATAGGTGGAAGTGCACTTCAAGCAATAGTCATAGAATTCTGCTTTGGGTTGGGGATCTATAGAGAGTCATAGAGACTCCCCAAGCATTGTACTCACTATTCTGCTGTTGAGGTCACTGTGTACATACATTACATTACTTATCCTGTACTGATCCTGAGTTATATCCTGTATTATACTCTAGAGCTGTACTCACTATTCTGCTGGTGAGGTCACTGTGTACATACATTACATTACTTATCCTGTACTGATCCTGAGTTATATCCTGTATTATACCCCAGAGCTGTACTCACTATTCTGCTGGTGAGGTCACTGTGTACATACATTACATTACTTATCCTGTACTGATCCTGAGTTATATCCTGTATTATTCTCCAGAGCTGTACTCACTATTCTGCTGGTGAGGTCATTGTGTACATACATTACATTACTTATCCTGTACTTATCCTGAGTTATATCCTGTATTATACTTCAGAGCTGTACTCACTATTCTGCTGGTGAGATCACTGTGTACATATATTACATTACTTATCCTGTACTTATCCTGAGTTATATCCTGTATTATACCCCAGAGCTGTACTCACTATTCTGCTGGTGAGGGGTCACTGTGTACATACATTACATTACTTATCCTGTACTGATCCTGAGTTATATCCTGTATTATACTCTAGAGCTGTACTCACTATTCTGCTGGTGAGGTCACTGTGTACATACATTACATTACTTATCCTGTACTGATCCTGAGTTATATCCTGTATTATACCCCAGAGCTGTACTCACTATTCTGCTGGTGAGGTCACTGTGTACATACATTACATTACTTATCCTGTACTGATCCTGAGTTATATCCTGTATTATTCTCCAGAGCTGTACTCACTATTCTGCTGGTGAGGTCATTGTGTACATACATTACATTACTTATCCTGTACTTATCCTGAGTTATATCCTGTATTATACTTCAGAGCTGTACTCACTATTCTGCTGGTGAGATCACTGTGTACATATATTACATTACTTATCCTGTACTTATCCTGAGTTATATCCTGTATTATACCCCAGAGCTGTACTCACTATTCTGCTGGTGAGGTCACTGTGTACATACATTACATTACTTATCCTGTACTGATCCTGAGTTATATCCTTTATTATACTCCAGAGCTGTACTCACTATTCTGCTGGTGAGGTCACTGTGTACATACATTACATTGCTTATCCTGTACTGATCCTGAGTTATATCCTGTATTATACACCAGAGCTGTACTCACTATTCTGCTGGTGAGGTCACTGTGTACATTCATTACATTACTTATCCTGTACTGATCCTAAGTTATATCCTGTATTATACACCAGAGCTGTACTCACTATTCTGCTGGTGGGGTCACTGTGTACATACATTACTTATCCTGTACTGATCCTGAGTAATATCCTGTATTATACTCCAGAGCTGCACTCACTATTCTGCTGGTGAGGTCACTGTGTACATACATTACTTATCCTGTACTGATCCTGAGTTATATCCTGTATTATACTCCTGAGCTGTACTCACTATTCTGCTGGTGAGGTCACTGTGTACATACATTACATTACTTATCC
Source organism: Hyla sarda (assembly GCF_029499605.1). Taxonomy (NCBI): domain Eukaryota; kingdom Metazoa; phylum Chordata; class Amphibia; order Anura; family Hylidae; genus Hyla; species Hyla sarda. Next base: position 14,327,953 of record NC_079199.1, read on the forward strand.
TGTACTGATCCTAAGTTGTATCCTGTATTATACTCCAGAGCTGCACTCACTATTCTGCTGTATTCACAGTTAACCAGCTTGTTGTGTCCTATCTTTTATTCTTACCATCACTGACAGACAGAAATATATATTCGTGTCCTTGGGATTTTATGGTGATAGTTTATGGTCTTACAGGAAATTAAGAGAAATATTGATTAAACCTTCAAGCAGCATTAATATTATTATTGTCTTACAACGTAATATATTAACCCATCATAGCCAGTGTCCATGTCGATGAAATCCTTGTTACCGCCATTGTTGTACATATTGATGCCCCCAGGCTGGGTTTGTTCATATGATCGACGCTTATGGTTTAATGAGTCTTGTGTCTCAAGCCGCAAGATCTACGTCAGGGCCCAAAAATAGTAGAACCATATCTGTAAACATGTATATCGTCGTCCTGACACTGTTATATGTAGTTTGAGTGGGATATCTGTCCTCCCTTAGAAATAGTCGCTGACCTATTGTTTACATTTATGGGTGGCCATTGCTTTGGACCCACCATCAACTAATGGACTAAATGTTCTATTCGTCAGTGTTTTAGTAAGCAGCTTGCAATACCACACCTGTCCTGCAGGAGCGCTGAAGAGCAAAGGAATAGACATCAAAGCCAAGTGTTTCCCCAACAGCGTGTCTCCAGCTGTTGCAAAACTACAACTCTCAGCATGCCCGGACAGCCAAAGGCTGTCCGGGCATGCTGGGAGTTGTAGTTTTGCAACAGCTGGAGACACACTTGTTTAAACAGTAGGGAAACATTGATCTTTATAGTTATCTGGGATTGGACTATAATATCTGGGTTGCAATGCATTATTTTTCCTGTAGGGGTGCTGCAAGGAAATTTAGCATAAACAGGAACATCATGGTTTTGGTCATTTATTTATTTTTTTGTGTGGGAGCAATATGACCCGCTCTCTGATCACATTTCTTTTAGTTAGTGTGATGATTATGGTGACTTTTTGTTTATTTTTATTTTTTTTATAGATTTCTATTCCTTAAAGGGGTACTCCGGTGGAAAACTTTTTTTTTTTTTTTATCAACTGGTGCCAGAAAGTTAAATAGATTTGTAAATTACTTCTATTAAAAAAAAAAAAAAATCTTAATCCTTCCAGTACTTTTTAGCTGCTGAATACTACAGAGGAAATTCTTTTCTTTTCGGAACACAGAGCTCTCTGCTGACATCACGAGCACAGTGCTCTCTGCTGACATCTCAGTCCATTTTAGGAACTGTCCAGAGTAGGAGAAAATCCCCATAGAAAACATATGCTGCTCTGGACAGTTCCTAAAATGGACAAAGATGTCAGCAGAGAGCACTGTGCTTGTGATGTCTTTCCAAAAAGAAAAGAATTTCCTCTGTAGTATTCAGCAGCTAATAAGTACTGGAAGGATTAAGATTTATTAATCAAAGTAATTTACAAATCTGTTTAACTTTCTGGCACCAGTTGATTTAAAAAAAAAAAAAAAAGTTTTCCACCGGAGTACCCCTTTTATATCTAGGTTGCAATGCTTTATTTTTCCTGTAGGGGTGCTGCATGGAAATCGAGCATAATCAGTATTTTATTTTTATTTTTTCTGAATATATTTCTGTGCAATTATTGTGGTGACCTTTTTTTTCTTTTGCTATTTTGCTATTCTTTTATGTTTGATCGCTATTCCTTATATGTCCTGCAGGGGCGCTGCAAGGAAACTATCCATAGAATGACAACAAACTGTAACCAATGCAGTTGGATAGTCTCCCTTACATATCCAAGTTTTTGTTACTTGCCACCAAAGAGTTAACCCAACGCCTACACCCGCCCAGCGGGAGGATGAGCGAACTTACAGTAAATTCGATTTGTCACGAACTTCTCGGCTCGGCAGTTGATTACTTTTCCTGCATAAATTAGTTCAGCTTTCCGGTTCTCCGGTGGGCTGGAAAAGGTGGATACAGTCCTAGGAGACTCTTTCCTAGGAATGTATCCACCTTTTCCAGCCCACCGGAGCACCGTAAAGCTGAACTAATTTACGCAGGATAAGTCATCAACTGCCGAGCCGAGAAGTTCATGACGAATCGAATTTACTGTAAGTTCACTCATCTCTAATGAATATATTTAATGTGTCATAATCAATCAGACCGATCGGCCCGTGCTGCCCCCTGCTGTAGAGTTGCAGAATTATTTAGGATTTTTTTCCTTAGCTGTCTAGTTATCCTTGGGTTCTGGTCTCTTCGTCAGGATCCGGTCGGTGCCAATCATAACATCTGTTATAATGGTTGAATAGCGCTTTACGTTTTTTCTTTTTCGGAATCTAATACGGGTCCTGACTCGTGCCAAGTTACAGCGATTCGGTAGCATCTGCCGCCTCGCCAGTATATTTCCCTGACTACTGTTCCATGTAGGCTGCGAGCCATCCAGTGACTTCATCTTATTCGTGTTCTTTAAGGATATTCTCTCAGCAGAGGGCGGCGGTGAGTCACATGACGTTCTGTGATCGGGAAAGCTGGGTGGCAATGCGGCCACCATGGCAGCTTGGTTACCCAGCATTCCCATAGATATGGGATATTGTGTAAGTAGGGCAAAAGCCAGTATTTCCCAACCAGAGTGGCTCCAGCTGTTGCAAAACTACAACTTCCAGCATGCCCGGACAGCCAAAGGCTGTCCGGGCATGCTGGGAGTTGTAGTTTTGCAACAGCTGTAGCCACCCTGGTTGGAAAACAATGACCTAACCAGAGATACTTGTTATTCAGGAGTCTGGGAAAGTTGGGTGACAACCCTATAGAGTTTTTCCCAGCAACTGATATAATTATTAAATTCAGTTTTTCATGGTCCAAATAAAGTTGGGTGAAAAACAATATGGCTGCCGCTTCTTACCCAGTTTCCTGAGGGATAAGGTTGCATGGTTATACAGCAATACATTCCCTGCACTTAGATTACTATAAAAAGAGGCGCATTTTCCTTTCAGGCATATGGAAAAGTTGGGTGACAACCAATATGCTTACTGCTTGTTACCTATCTTTCCCAGACTCTGGAATGGTTAGCCTGCCTTGTTATTTAGCAATGCACATAGATAACTACACACTGAGGCAGATTTGCCCCTTTAGGTGTCTGGGAAAGCTGGGTGACAGCCCTTTCGGGAGCCATGTTGGATGTCACGTAGATTTCCCAGGAACACGTATAACTGTCCAGACTGGTAAGACTATAAACATGTTCAGGAATACATACCTTATATTTTGTTTAACATAAAAAAGGTGTGCGGGCATGCTGGGAGTTGTAGTTTTGCAACAGCTGGAGGCACTCTGGTTGGGAAACACTGGGCTAAAAGAATGTTATCCAGAATTGCCAAAAACAGCGCCACTCTTATCTTAAGTTTGTCTTTGGTATTGCAACTCAGTTCAGCTGGTGCCAGAAAGTTAAACATATTAGTAAATTACTTCTATTAAAAAATCTTAATCCTTCCAGTGCTTATTAGCTGCTATTTTCTCTTTCTTTTTGAATTTCCTTTCTGTCTGACCACAGTGCTCTCTGCTGACAGCTCTGTCCATTTTAGGAACTGTCCAGAGTAGGACAAAATCCCCATAGCAAACCTATCCTGCTCTGGACAGTTCCAAAAATGGACAGAGGTGTCAGCAGAGAGCACTGTTGTGGTCAGACAGAAAGGAAATGCAGAAAGAAAAGAACTTCCTCTGAACCATACAGCTGCTGATAAGTACTGGAAGGATTAAGATTTTTTTTAATAGAAGTCATTTACAAATCTGTTTAACTTTCTGGCGCCAGTTTATTTAAAAAATAAATAAAACAAAGTTTTCCAGTGGAGTACCCCTTTAACGTGGCTCTCCTGATTTTTATAGAAGAAAACAAGTCGGGGAGAGAAAATTCTGGAAATAGACAGGAGTCTAGGCTGAACCTTCTGGAAATAGACTGGAGACTGTGGTCTGGCCTGGAGCGGGTCACGGATATTTAGGCCCCTGGCACGGTCTGAGAGATGACTTGAACACATCACATTACCCGGCCACGTAGGAGTTAATCGGAGGTGTAAAGTACATAGAAGTCTATGAGCAAAAAGAGTAGTCACCACCAAAATAGAGCCAAGCACCAGTGGGAAAGAAACGTGTCATTTTAGCAGGTTCAGAAGCAGGAAGTTTTTTTTTATTTTTTCTTTATTTTATTTTTTCTTCTTCATTGAAATAAACAGAATTGAGCAGGATGTGATGAAATCCACCCCCCCCCCCATCCCCCGAGCCCGGAAATATTTTGAGAACTGACGTTTCTATAATAAGCAGCAATAAATAGTTATGGGGGCAGATATTGGTCAGTGTCAGGAGGCTGCAGTGTAAAGCAATGTGTTTGTGGGCTGTGGCCTCTCGTGTGTCCTTTTTGCATTGAGCGTGTGACTTCTATGGGGGGGGGGGGGGAGATATTTTGGGGGTCTATAAAGCAATTGTACATACGTTATATCTTATGTGGGAAAGTGCAGGATGTTGTAGTATCGAGCCAAGAGGTGTCCCCATGAAGGTCCCGTTCAGTGTCCATTTCAATAGGATGTGTATGCGGCAATATACTACAACTCCCAGCATGCCCTGCCTTTCAAAAACAGCGGCCTTCATTGAAATAAACAGAATCGAGCTGGATGTGATGAAACACAACCCCCGCCCCCCACCCCGAGCCCGGAAATATTTGGGGAACTGACATTTCTATAATAAGCAGCAATAGGGGGAGTTGGGGGATTTATTTATATTTATTTATATGTGTGATATGGTTTGTAATCATATGATGATGTACTATTTATTGTAGCTGATGTTAAAGGGGTACTCCGGTGGAAAACTTTTTTTTTTTTTTTTTAAATCAACTGGTGCCAGAAAGTTAAACAGATTTGTAAATTACTTCTATTAAAAAATCTTTATCCGTCCAGTACTTATTAGCTGCTGAATACTACAGAGGAAATTATTTTATTTTTGGAACACAGAGCTCTCTGCTGACATCATGACCACAGTGCTCTCTGCTGACATCATGACCACAGTGCTCTCTGCTGACCCCTCTGTCCATTTTAGGAACTGTCCAGAGCAGCATAATGTTTTATATGGGGGATTTTCTCCTACTCTGGACAGTTCTTAAAATGGACAGAGGTGTCAACAGAGAGCACTGTGGTCATGATGTCAGCAGAGAGCGCTGTGTTCCAAAAAGGAAAATAATTTCCTCTGTAGTATTCAGCAGCTAATAAGTACTGGAAGGATTAAGATTTTTTTAATAGAAGTAATGTACAAATCTGTTTAACTTTCTGCCTCCAGTTGATTATAAAATCTAAAAAAAAAAAAGTTTTCTGCTAGAGTACCCCTTTAAAAGAAATAGAAAATAAAATAAAAAACAGCAATAAATAGTGTCAGGAGGCTGCAGTGTAAAGCAATGTGTTTGTGGGCTGTGGCCTCTCGTGTGTCCTGTTTATTTGCGTTGAGCTGGTGACTTCTATGGGGGGGGGGGCAGATATCTTGGGGGTCTATAAAGCAGATATATACATAGTTTGTTATATCTTATGTGGGAAAGTGTGGGATGTTGTAGTGTCCCGTTCAGTGTCCATTTCAATAGGGTGTGTATGCATCAATATATTACAACTCCCAGTATCCCCTATATTTCAAAAACAGAACCACTTTTGTCCTTAGTTCGTGTAAGGCCGTGTTTCCCAACCAGGGCGCCTCCAGCTGTTGCAAAACTACAACTCCCAGCATGCCCGGACAGCCGTTGGGAAACACTACTATGATATATACTTTAGAAACTTTATAGAGACTGTGACATAAGAAAACATTCAACATTAACTCTGGTCAGTAGAGGGCGCTATTGCCTTGTGAACAAAAAAGTTCTGGAGACAGTGTGAGGTTACATAGAGCGTTGTGGTCCCCCTCTACTGTGGCCTTATTTAGGGTTCTGTGCAATTGTCCTTTATGCATTGGTAGCTATAGTTGGCCTATAGAAAATGGGAAGTATTACTGTGCATCAATACTACACTAGCTATTTCTGTCTGAGAAGTAGTACTGTGCAATTCTGCATTCAAGAACTGATCAATTGATGTGAATTCAGAAAGGGTGAAATGGTGCTGTGCAATCCCCCTACATAGTAAATTCGGGCAGGTAATGATCTATGGGTTCAACATGCAGAACTTGGGAAGTTATACTGTGCAACCATCCTGCCTACAGAATTATGATAAACCGATCCTGAATGCAGAAAGTGAGAAGTGGTACTGTGCAATCGCCCTACATACCGAATAAGGGGAGATAATGATAAATTAGTCCAAAATGCAGGTTGTGGGAAGTTATGCTGTGCAGTTGTCCTGCAAACAGAATGATTTGATGTGTGGTGTGGTACTGTGTAGTTCCCCATATACATGACAGAGAATGATAGAATTGTCCAGAAGGCAGAAAATGGGAAGTTATACTGTGCAGTGGTTCACCATATACAGCGTTATGAGAAATCAATGCTCAATGCAGAAGGTGTGAAGTAGTGCTGTGCGATCGGCAAACGTACCAAATGAGAACGGATAATGATAGCTTGGTCCAAAATGCAGAAATTGGGAAGTTATACTGTGCAGTTCTCCTGCATACAAAGTTTTGATAAACCAATCCTGAATACGAAAAGTAAAAAAGTCGCCCGACATACTGAGTAAGGAGAGATAATGATGAGTTAGTCCAAAATGCAGAAGTGGTACTGTGCAATTACCCCACATACTGGATAAAGAAAGATAATGACAAACTGGTCCAAAATGCATGAATTGGGAAGTTGTACTGTGCAGTTGCCCTGTATTCCTTTCATGGTGCCAAAACCAGACAGGATGAACTGGAGGTAAGACATGTGCCCCCTCTTTGGACCAGCTGAGACCCTCCGCAGTCCTTTGCTGCCACTGGTGGAACTGAGCTGCGGTTTTGTTACATTGTTACGCAGTCTAGAATTTGATACATTGGAGCTTTCTGAAGAATGTCTAGATTGGATTCAATTGTATCAGACTCTGAGCCTGATATATTGTTCTCCAACCAAGGTTCCTCCAGCTGTTGCAAAACTACAACTCCCAGCATGCCCAGACAGTCTTTGGACCAGATATCACAGTGTTTCCCAACCAGGGTGCCTCCAGCTGTTGCAAAACTACAACTCCCAGCATGCCCAGAAAGCCTTTGGATTAGATATCACAGTGTTTCCCAAACAGGGTTCCTCCAGCTGTTGCAAAACTACAACTCCCAGCATGCCCAGAAAGCCTTTGGACCAGTTATCAGTGTTTCCCAACCAGAGTGACTCCAGCTGTTGCAAAACTACAGCTCCCAGCATGCCCAGACAGCCGAAGGCTGTCTGGGCATGCTGGGAGTTGTAGTTTCGTAACAGCTAAAGAGACTCAAGTTGGGAAACACTGGTATAAGCAGAAATACTTCACGTGTCTGGGAAAGCTGGGTGACAAAGCAATTGGTGTTATTTTGGCACCTCCCCGCCCCCCCCCCCCCCAGAAACTGATATAATGGTTGATTCAAGTTTTTTATGTTCCTGGTAAAGTTGAGTGATAACTATATACGTCTGCCGCTTCTTACCCAGTTTTCCCAGGCTCCTGAGTGGTTAGGTTGCCTGGTTATACAGCCATACATTTTATGCACTTTAAATTACTATAAAAGGAGGGCACATTTGCCTTTCAGGTATATGGGGAAGTTGGGTGACAACTAATATGGCTACTGTTTGTTACCCAGCTTTTCCCAGAAGACGGCCTAGTCATTTAATCATGCTCCTATATTGCTACACAATGAGGCAGATTTGTCCTTTGGGTGTCTGAAAAAGCTGGGTGAGCTGTGTTTGGGTTTTTCAATCCTTAAATATAAACAATAACGTTTACTTTATTCTCTGTTACCTTTTATCAAGCTGCAAAGCAATGGCCGCATCTCGTTGTGTGAATGGTGGCCAAGCCTATGAGTTCGCTTTGGGTTTTCCCAACCAGCGTGCCTCCAGCTGTTGCAAAACTACAACTCCCAGCATGCCCGTATAGCTTTAGGCTGTCTGGGCATGCTGGGGGTTGTAGTTTTGTAACAGCTAAAGGGACCCTGGTTGGAAAACACTGGCGTAAGCAGAGAACATTGTCCTAAGCAGAGATACTTGTCATTCATGAGTCTGGGAAAGCTGGGTGATAAGCCTATGGGTGTTATATTGGCACCCCTTGCCAATGCACCTGTATTTAGTAATGCACCTAGATTACTACACAGTGAGGCAGATTTGCCCTTCGGGTGTCTGGGAGAGCTGGGTGAGCTTTGTTTTGGCTTTGTCCTTAATGGCCGCATCTCATTGTGTGAATGGTGGCCAAGCCCATGAGTTCGATTTGGGTTGTGGGGGAAAGGGGTTTTGCGTTCTCCATGTTCCAGACTTTGGATTTCTATTGTCGCCTACAATGAAACAATAATTAACCCCGTTCTCTCTCTTCCGTTTTCAGTGAACAGAGTATCTGCCAGGCTCGCGCTTCTGTCATGATCTACGATGACACCAGCAAGAAATGGGTGCCAATCAAACCGGGGCAGCAGGGCTTCAGCCGGATCAACATTTACCATAATACTGCCAACAACACCTTCAGAGTAGTCGGAGTGAAACTTCAGGATCAGCAAGTACGTACAGTCCGAAAAAATATGGCCGCCTGAGAACAAAGGCAGAGAATGTTTAGAAAGATGAAACTGAGGGTACAGCGCTGCGGAATCTGTGTGCGCTATATAAATAAAGAATCATAATTATTATTTTTTCTATTATTTTTATTATTATTATTATTATTATGAATATTATTATGATTTTTACTATTATTATTACCATTATTATTATTATTATTTTTACTATTATTTTTATTATTATTACCATATTATTATTATGAATATTATTATGATTATTATGATTTTTACTATTATTATTATTATTACCATTATTGTTATTATTAATATTATTATTAATATTATTATGATGATTATTTTTACTACTATTATTATTATTATGATTATTATTATTTTTATGATTAATAACATTTTTACTATTATTATTACTACTAATAATATAGTAATAATAATAGTAATAATTTTAGTAATAATAATAGTAAAAATAATACTAGTAATAATAATAATGACATTACTATTATTATTATTTTACTACTATTATTATTACTATTGTCATATGGTTCAAGTGATACATTATTTCCCGAACCTGTGCAATGCTACAACTCCCAGCATGTCTTGGCAGCCTGCAACTTGTCACCTTCCAGCTGTTGCCAAACTACAATTCCCAGCATGTCCATTGGCATGCAGGGAGTTGTAGTTGTGCAACAGCTGGAGGGCCACAATTTGGCAATCAGTGATATGAACAAAGGCAGAGAATGTTTAGAAAGATGAAACTGAGGGTACAGCGCTGCGGAATCTGTGTGCGCTGTATAAATAAAGAATCATAATTATTATTATTTTTACTATTATTATTATGATTATTATTATTATTTTTACTATTATTATTATGATTATTATTTTTACTATTACTACTACTAATAATAATAGTAATAATATTAATAATAATAATAAAAATACTAGTAATAATAATAACAACAACATTACTATTATTATTATTTTACTACTATTATTATTATTACTATTATTATAATTATTATTATTGTCATATGGTTCAAGTGATACATTATTTCCCAAACCTGTGCAATGCTTCAACTCCTTCCAGTTGTTGCAAAACTACAACTCCCAGCATGCCCTTTGGCATGCTGGGAGTTGTAGTTTTGCAACAGCTGGAGGGCCACGATGATATAAAACATGGCTGGCTCATCATGGGGGGTTCATGTGCAGAGAAAACCCCATCTTTAGTACCTAATACAGTGTTTGCTATCCAGGGAGCTACAGCTGTTGCAAAACTACAACTCCCAGCATGCCCAGTCATGCTAGTAGTTGTAGTTTTGCAACAGCTGGAGGCACACTGGTTGAAAAAACACTGTAATAGGATAACAAATGGGGGTCTGCCAAGACTTCAATGGGCATGGGAGTTGTAATTTTGCAACAGCTGGAGGTACCCTGGTTAGGAATCTGCCCCCCCCCCCCCCCCATAGAAGTCACCGTCTCAATGCACATAAACAAGACACCCGAGAGGTAACAGCCCACAATGAAACACAATGCTTTACACTGCAGCCTCCAGACACTGACCAATATCTGATCCTATAAATATTTATTATAGAAAGTTTAGCTACCAAAATATGTTGGGAGTTGTAGTTTTGCAACAGCTGGAGGCACAGTAGGTGGGACCTAACACTGACCTAATAGGATATCTAATACCACCCCAAACTCCACGGAGGATAATAGGCGCTGCCAGTTAGGTGATCCAGGGGTGATGATAAAAACTTATTTTATTAAAGAATGCTACGCATTACGAAACCGGACCGGTGTCTTCTTCAGGCATGACAAAAGGGGTACTACCTCTATGTATGATGTGTATGATTACCATGATATTAGACGATTAGAGAATGTGGAGCGCTGCTGTGTAATCACATTTATGGGAAGTCTCCGCAGCCTCTTCATTCTGCTCACTTCTCCATTAGTGGTTATGTGTTTCCTGTTTATATATATTCATGTGTATAATGTTATCTGTGGACTACAATCTACTCAGCTCCTTAAAGGGGTACTCCATTGGAAAACATTTTGTTTTTAAGTCAACTGGTGCCAGAAAGTTAAACATATTTGTAAATGACTTCTATTTTTTAATAGATTTTTTTAATCTTAATCCTTCCAGTACTTATCAGCTGCTGTTATGATCCACAGGAAGTTCTTTTATTTTTTAATTTCCTTTCTATCTGACCACGGTGCTCTCTGCTGACACCTCTGTCCATGTCAGGAACTGTCCAGAGCAGGAGAGGTTTGCTATGGGGATTTGCTCCTACTCTGGACAGTTCCTGACATGGACAGAGGTGGCAGCATAGAGCATTGTGGTCACATAGAAAAGAACTACACAACTTTCTCTGGAGCATACAGCAGCTGATAAGTACTGGAAGGATTAAGATTTTTCAATAAAAGTCATTTACAAATATGTTTCACTTTCTGGCACCCGTTGATTTAAAAAAATAAATTTCCACCGGAGTACCCCTTTAACATAGCACTGTTATTTGCCAAGTTGCAGTACCAGATGCGACCCATGCACAAGTGTGGCGCTGTTGCGGTAAAAAGCAGCCTTGTTTTGCCGATCCTCTCTTTTCACCCCTCTCTCATTAACTAAGTCCCAGTCTTTTTATTCTGTAACTTTCGATGGGGATCGGCAGCTTCCATTGTGTAATATCACCTTTCTTCCTTTTCAGGTAGTCATAAACTATTCACTTGTGAAAGGTCTGAAATACAACCAGGCCACGCCAACCTTTCACCAATGGAGGGACGCCCGGCAGGTGTACGGCTTGAACTTTGCAAGCAAAGAAGAGGCCACCGCTTTCTCCAATGCCATGCTGTTCGCGCTCAATATCATGAACTCACAAGATGGAGGTAAAAACGCTATAAACGCTATCATGCTGGTTCGTGTTGTGCAGTTTTTCATTACAATTGTATCCTGTCTACACAATCGCTGGAATCCTGACTGTTACATTTAATCTGCAGTAATACATAGTAACAATACCAACAAATTTGGCTTACAGAGGATTGTCTAGACCGAAGGCTGTCCGGGCATGCTGGGAGTTGTAGTTTTGCAACAGAACAAGGAGCCAGGAAGAAAGATACAACCTGAAATATATATTTTAAGTCACAACAATGTGACATTGATCAATTCTCACAAAAAAACGCGCTATACCGACGTGTTTCTTCCTATTACACAGATGAGGTTCATCAGGGGGCAGCCTGGGATGCTATTAAACACCATTGTAGTCATATAACTTGGTACAATAGCAGGTTGATAAAGGAGAATACCCATGTCCAGAATCGGATGCTTATTCACAGAAAAACCTTTATCAAAACCATTTGACACGGCAGAATTTCTTCACTGAATTTATAAGCCAATACACTTCAATGGGATTCCTGCAGCAGAAATTCTGCTGTGCGAATGGGACAGCGGAATCCCATTGAAGTGTATTGGCTATAAATTCATGCAGACATTCTGGCGTGTGAACATAACCTTAATGTCTGAAAACTGTGTATGCCCCATGGCTGACCCCTGAGGAATCCCCTTTTTTGGAAGGGTGAGGAAAAACATGTCGGGATAGGATGTTTATTTTTTATGAGAATGAATCACCTTGTTGTAACCTAGGACATATTCCATGTTGTATCATTCTTCCCGGTTCCTTATATCGTTATCTGTATAATCCATGTGCTTTTGATGTGTTTCTGTTGTATATTGTGGCATGTAATATACGCCATAACACGCTCCAAAAAAAAAAAACATTGCATGAACATACCGCAGTTCCTAATTTACCTTTTTCAGATATTATAGCAATACATGAATCCGGTCAACTCCTACAGTAACTTTGTACTATAGTTTTAATCCTAATGGAACAATATAATTAGCAATATTCCTGTAATAGCTGTGTACTGATTTAGGTATGGACTGTATAGGAATGTCTTATTTCCTTTTTCTATATATAGGTTTAAAAATATGAATCAGAAAACAATAAAAAAAAATATGTAAAAATGAATCCTAAAAACAGTAAATAAAATATACAAAAATTAACCCAGCAACAAACAAAAAGAATTAAAAATATAAAATAGTAAAATCTGCAATAAAGGAATAAATCACAAAAAAAGAAAATTGCAATAAAACTGCAAAAAAAATAAACAAACAAAAAGAATGAAATACATAAGATAGTAAAAAAAAATCTACAGGAGACAACTGCATATATTTGTATTAATACCTTTTTCTATATGCAGGTTTAAAAAAAATCTAAAAAAAAAAAAACAATAAAATATTTTAAAAAATTTATCATAAAACCAATAAATAAAATGTAAACAAATTTCCCCAACTATAATAAATAAAGTGTATAAAATAGTAAAACGTACAGAAAATAAGCAAAGGAAAAATTGCAAAAAATAAACAAAAATCACAATAAAACAAAAAAAAAAAGTTAAAGAATAAAATGTGAAATGTGTACAAAAGGAGACAAATGCAGATATATACATCATTTATGTGTCTTAATTCCTTTTACCTGGCTTATTCTATATGCGGGTTTAAAATAAAAAATGATTCTGAAAAACAAAATATTTTTTTAAAGATGAATCATGAAAACAATAAATTAACCCAACAACAATAATAATAAAAAAAAAAGGATTCGATATAAGAAGAAATTAGCAAATTAAAAAAATTAATTACCGGTAATTAATAAATAAACACAGAAAATTAATCATGAAAACAATAACTAAAATATAAAAAATAAAAAATGTACCCAACAACAATAATTACAGAAATGTATTCAAAATGAAAAAAATTGTAAAACATACAAAAAATAAGCAAAGGAAAATTTGCAAAAAAAATAAATATCACAATTAAACTTCAAAAATAAATAAATAAATACATAAAATTAATCATGAAAACAATAAATAAAATATAAAAAAAAATGTACCCAACAACAATAATAATAATAATAATAATAAAAAAAGTATTCAATATATAAAAAATAGTAAAAGGTACACAAATAAATAAATAATTATTAAATACATAAAGTGAATCATGAAAACAATAAATAAAAAAAAATAAAAATAAAATATATATATATAAAAATTTACCCAACAACAATATAAAAAAAAGTATTCAATATATAAAAAAAAGTACAAAAAATTAGCAAAGGAATATTTGCAAAAAAATTAAAATAAAATCACAAACTTCAAAAATAAATAAATGAATAAATTAACAAATAAATACATAAAATAAATAATATAAAAATAGTAAAAAAAAATAATAAATAAATAAATAAAAGAGTGTACAAAGGATGCAAATACACACATGTACATCATTTATTTGTGTTACCGTGCATCTCCCCCCCCCCCCCATATATCTCCATAAATCTGGTGAGACCCCTCTTCCTCTTGTGTCTTCTCCTCTGACATGTGATGCTATGGGGAGGCAGTCTCTGCCCGTGGACAGGCGGCTCCTGTTTCAGCCTATTTGGATACATATATGGTCTAGCTGGACTCCCGTTCGCTTTTCCTGTCACCTATGCCCTGATTGGACGACTTTCTGTCCAAAATATCCCTGGGAGTCTTTTGGGGGTCTTGATTTCTTGGCTTGTTTTCAATGGATGTTTTCTGCCCGTCTCTCCATGTTGTATACATGGAAATTCTTCAATTTGCCAGAATATGACATGGGATCGGAGAGCGGGAAGAACTTTGTCCCGGATGAGTCATTTAGGATTTATTATTGGTCCTGTCCTGTTTCGATGACCGCCCAGCGCGGTCTGGCTGATAATTCACGTCATTTAATATGTCAGGCCGCAGGGATCGGGAACATCTGCCCAAACAGATCACCTTGGCCACTATCAACCTGACCTGTGAGTATTATTCACCCTAACTCTCTAATGCAGTTGCAATACCACATACAACCTGAGGACAAGAGTGGCACTGTTTCTGGAGGATAGCAGCTACGTTTATGTAGTACTGGTTAACCCCCTTAAAGGGGTTATCCAGGAAAAAACCTGGCTCCAGAAAGTTAAACAGATTTGTAAATTACTTCTATTAAAAACTCAATCCTTTCAGTACGTATGAGCTGCTGAAGTTGAGTTGTTCCCCAGCAGTCAGACCCCCCGCAATCTAAAACTTATCCCCTATCCTAGGGATAAGTTTTCTTCCAAGATACTTCTTTAATTATGTATAATAATAAATATGTATAATAATAGCAATAAATATGTATTATAATAATAGCAATAAATGTGTAAAATAATAATTACAATAAATATGTATGATAGCAATAAATGTGTATAACAATAATAGCAATAGATATGTAAAATAATAATAGCATTAAATATGTATAACAATAATAGCAATAAATATGTATAATAATAATAACAATAATAATAATAATCACAGTAAATGTGTCTAAGTATAATAGCAATAAATATGTATAACAATAATAGCAATAAATATGTATAATAATAGCAATAATAATAATAATCACAGTAAATGTGTATAAGTATAATAGCAATAAATATGTATAACAATAATAGCAATAAATATGTATAATAATAATAACAGTAAATGTGTATAAGTATAATAGCAATAAATATGTATAACAATAATAGCAATAAATATGTATAATAATAATAATAACAGTAAATGTGTATAAGTATAATAGCAATAAATATGTATAACAATAATAGCAATAAATATGTATAATAATAATAACAATAATAATAATAACAGTAAATGTGTATAAGTATAATGGCAATAAATATGTATAACAATAATAGCAATAAATATGTATAATAATAATAACAATAATAATAATAATAACAGTAAATGTGTATAAGTCAATAAATATGTATAATAATAGCAATAATAATAATAATAACAACAACAGTAAATGTGTATAAGTATAATAGCAATAAATATGTTTAATAATAGCAATAAATGTGTATAATAATAGCAATAAATGTGTATAACAATAATAGTAATAAATATGCTTAGTAATAGCAATAAATATGTATAATCATTAATATAAAGATAAATTATTATTATTTTTTTTTTTTCAAGAACAGTGCCACACTTTATCTTCAGGTTGATTGTCGTATTGCAGCTGGGCTCCATTTATGTGAATAGGACTTAGCTGCATTACCACACACAGCCTGTGGACAGGTGTGGAGCTGTTTTTTTTTAGAAGTCAGCAGTTCTGTTCTTCTTCAGTGTTCTTATACATTTGTACTAGACGACTGTGATAATAAGAAATGTGTTCTCTGAGAAATGGACATGTAATAGTTTACATGGTTAAGGCCTTATGTACACAGGTGCATTATGGTTCCATGCCACCTCGGATATATATAACACCGTATGGCAGTGTTTCCCAACCAGGATGCCTCCAGCTGTTGCAAAACTACAACTCCCAGCATGCCCGGACAGCCAACGGCTGTCCGGGCATGCTGGAAGTTGTAGTTTTGCAACAGCTGGAGACACCCTGGTAGGGAAACACTGCAGTAGAGACTCTGAATGACGCCGTTCATACCACTCTACAGCACATACTGTGTCTCTTTAACCCTAGGAGTGACTCCCGTGCGCTGTCGGCGATCCATAGAGAGCAACGCTTCGTAATTGTTACATAATAGACATGAAATGAAGTTTTTGATTAAACGCGGTCTGAGGTGTTCTGCTCCACCAGAGTGCTGAGGCGTAAGCAAGCGCTAAAAATATGTCCCAATAAGTGCTGTAAAACAGAAATAGATGGTTGTTTTTAGAGCAGTGGAACTCTAGAAGAGAATCCCCCATTTCACTGCGGGCGTAACGAAAAAAAAAAAAAGGGGGAAATTCTCAACCCTACTCCACAGAGAAAGTCTCAGACGACATGGGATATTTTAGAGGATACAGTTATAATTTTACTTTGTGCAATTCGAACGCAATCCAGCACGTCAGGAATGAAACGTTAAACTGTACCTGTCGCTTTAAATTAAATTAAAAAAAGACTGTAATTCTTCATTCCACCTGTGGGAGTGCTGCAGTAAAGTTATCAGTATGCACAGACAGCTTAAGGCTGTCTGGGTAAGCTGGGAGTTGTAGTTTTACAACAGCTGGAGGCACACTGATTGGGAAACACTGCTGTAGGGAAACCTGGCAATAAGTGTTTTGTTTCCCTGCAGCACCCCCACAGGAGGAATGGAGAATTACACTTAGCTCCTGGAACTGAGCTGCAGTCGCACATGCAACCTGAGAAATCAACTTTGTTTTCTAATCCTGGATAACTCAGATTTCTTGGTGGGTCCCTTAGTATCAGTCAGTGTTTCCCGACCAGGGTGCCTCCAGCTGTTGCAAAACTACAGCTCCGAGCATGCTGGGAGTTGTATTTTTGCAACAGCTTGAAGACTTGTTTAGACCCTGACCGATGACTAGAATTGACTGATTTCCGACTGAAACACAGGAAATAAAAATCTACCATTTTGTATATACAGCTCCAGTGCTGACCTATGTGTCGCCATGGTAACAGACTACAAACAAACCCTCTGTGTAGTCTGATTCTTCAGTAATATGTCGGTCCTCTCTTCTTGATAACCTGCAGGCAACAGAAGAAGAGGAAGCAGGAGTGGTGGGGCGTATGTAACATGGTGGCAACCCCATTGTGTGGCCCTTCGAGGTTGGCCCTCTCCCCAATGGCATTAAAGGGGTATTCCAGGATTTTTTTTTTTTATTTGACTATGCTACAGGGGCTGTAAAGTTAGTGTAGTTCCTAATATAGTGTCTGTACCTGTGTGTGATGGTTTTCTCACAATTCTTCTGTGATTTTCACCACACTATTTATTTTTAACAGCATACAAAATGACTGTTGTCTCAGATTTTTCCCAGCTTGCAATGCGGCCGAGACCTGACATCACTAGTCGGCTGATGACAGGGAGCCTGTCTGCTTCAATGGGTGGAGGGATCAATCTGCAACTAATGCAACAGCTGGAGGCACCTGATTGAAAACCACAGGTTTACAGCTCATTTATGTTTCAATGGGTGGGTTGGCTAATGTGTGGGAGGGAGGAAAATGGAATTGTGGGATTTGTAGTCAAAAAAAGAAAAGTCAAACAGGAAATAGCAGTTGACAAAAAGCTAGCCACAGTGTTATGGTAATCTCATGACATAGCTATTTAGTCCCAAGACAAGCTCAGATCCTTCCTAATCATGTCCATTACTGTCTGCCAGGTACATACTAAAATCCCCTTATGGTGGAGAACCCCTTTAAGAGGCTATCTTTGCGGGATTTCCCATCTGGAGAAGAAGCGCATTGTTGGTACTTGATCAGGGGGTTACGAAACAGGTTGGGAGGGGGGTAAAAGCACCAAGGCACCAAGGGAGATCGATTCATTTATTTTATTTTTATAATTTTTTTTAATCCAGTCAAAACCATTTGCTGTGTTACTTTTTGCCATGTTCCTCCAGCTGTTGCAAAACTACAACTCCCAGCATGCCCGGACAGCCAACGGCTGTCCGGGCATGCTGGGAGTTGTAGTTTTGCATTTCAAGGAGGGCCACAGTTTGGAGACCAGGTCAGAATCTCCAGATGCTTCCAACCCATTGGCCATCTGTGCTTGCTGGGAATTGTAGTCTTTGCAAAATCTGGCATAAAGCAATAAAAACATTATTATTATTATTTTTTTTTTCCAACCGGTTTCTGATTTGCTGCCGGTTGAGGTTGCAAAATAAAAAAAGAGTGAAAATTCACAGAATCTTCCTTTTAGTTTTCGCATTTGCAGAACGTTGGATTTCAGCGGATTCGCCCTGGGACTCTAAAGACCTATTTATTTTTTTTGTCCAGACTATTTAATTAACAATCCATTGAGCGGCTTCGGTAAGAGGATCTGGCGGTTGGCATTTTCATTGTCCGCGCTGCTTTTGTCTAGGGTTCCGGATACCTCCCCAGGGACCATGTTGGCTCTCCAGAAGATGGGATAATGATGGATAAAAGTTATTACGGGAGGTTTCTCATTTTCTGGTTCAATCTTAGTAAATTTCTTTGCACGTTGAAATGAGATTAACGTAAGATGCCAAAGCTTTTCACAGCATCGAGTGGATCTATGGAAGGTCAAGGGGCATATGGGTTTTGGCCCTGGCTTCATGTTGGTGTTATTGGGCGACCTGTCCCCTGTGTTTCCTGTACCCATCAAGAGTGTCCTCTGTCCCCATTTCCCTTCGACCTGGCCATTGAGCCTTTGGGCACTTTAAAGGGGCACTCCGGTGAAAACCTTTCTTCTTTTAAATCAACTGGTGGCAGAAAATTAAACATATTTGTAAATTACTTCTATTAAAAAATCTTAATCCTTCCTGTACTTATTAGCTGCTGAATACTACAGAGGGAATTATTTTCTTTTTGGAATGCTCTCTGATGACATCACGAGCACAGTGCTCTTTGCTGACATTATTATAATAATAACAATAACACTTTATGTATTGTTGTCCTTAGTGGGATTTGAACCCTAGTCCCCAGCACGGCAAGGCAGCAGTGCTAACCACTGAGCCACCATGCTGCCCTTAGCATACACCTGCTATGCATGGTTGCTAAAATGGACAGAGATGTCAGCAAAGAGCACTGTGTTCGTGATGTCATCAGTGTTCCAAAAAGAAAGGAATTTCCTCTGTAGCATTCAGCAGCTAATAAGTACTGGACGGATTAAGATTTTTTTAATAGAAGTAATTTACAAATATGTTTAACTTTCTGCCACCAGTTGATTTAAAAGAAAAAAGGTTTTCACCGGAGTACCCCTTTAAGTCAGTCTTCTTCCTCTGTGGTGGCGTTCAAGTATGGTGGGTATGCTTGGTCCTGTTATGCACCTTATTACTGATTTTGGCTTGCTTATTAAGGTTACTCCAGTGGAAAACTTTTATTTAATATTTTTTTTAATTAACTGGTGCCAGAAAGTTAAACAGATTTGTAAATTACTTCTATTAAAAAATCTTAATCCTTCCAGTACTTATGGGCTGCTGAATACTACAGAAGAAATTATTTTCTTTTTGGAACACAGAGCTCTCTGCTGACACCTCTGTCCATTTTAAGAACTGTCCAGAGTAGGAGAAAATCCCCATAGAAAACATTATGCTGCTCTGGACAGTTCCTAAAATGGACAGAGATGTCAGCAGAGAGCACTGTGCTCGTGATGTCAGCAGAGAGCTCTGTGTTCCAAAAAGAAAAGAATTTCCTCTGTAGTATTCAGCAGCTAATGTGCTCGTGATGTCAGCAGAGAGCTCTGTGTTCCAAAAAGAAAAGAATTTCCTCTGTAGTATTCAGCAGCTAATAAAGTACTGGAAGGATTACGATTTTTTTTTAATAGAAGTAATTTGCAAATCTGTTTAACTTTCTGGCACCAATTGATTTAAAAAAAAGAAGTTTTCCACCGGAATACCCCTTTAATTTTGACAAGTCGGTCCTTATGCCCCTGGTTCCTCTTCCCATCTTGCCTCAAATACAGGAATTTCTGCTCTAGTTGGTTTCTACTTTTAAAAAGTACCTCTCATGATTTTGTTATATTTTATAATCCTCCCAGGCCACTGCCCCATCATGATAAAACCAGCCCCTCCCTTTTATTTTTATTATTTTTTAGTTTTCTACCTTGATATTGCTCTGTATTTTCTGCTCAGTCAGATTCACAGACTGGGAAGGGGCGTTCCCCAGCAGACGTGACATCATCTGAAGCCATACAGGGGAGAACTTCCTCCCTCACTCTGCTACACACAGCCCAGAGCAGATGTTTAACAGCTCTGAGCAGGAACCGGCAGAAGTGGTTTCGCAGGGGAATAGGCAGGGTGAGAGGGCTGTGATGAAGAGCCGAGGGAAAGAAATGCATTCTGGGAATGGTAGTACTAAGCAACTGCTTAAGCAGGAAGTACAGGATTAAGACCCCCCCCCCCCCCCTTCCCTTTAATGGGACAATTGAAATCTAGTTTCTTCATCAGTATTAGACTATGCTTTATCTGTGGTTCCAGAGGTTTAATCAGAGCCCCCATTACTTTAATCTGGTCTGGTATCTATAACATTATTACACAGAAGTGGAGGCCTGATCCCATGGCCCTCATTTACTATTGCAAACCCGACATGTTTTGCTAAGAAAATCCGGAAAGGGGGCGTGACCGTTGGGGAAAGGGGGCGTGGGCACTGAAAAGGGGTGTGTTCCCGACATTTTCACAAAAACCCAACATATTTACTAAGGTTTACACATAAAATGTGGTGGATTTCAGCTGAGGAAATCCCGACAGATCAGAGCATGTGTAAAAAAAGGAAAATGTAGGGAAAAGTGGAAAATGTTGGGAAACCTTAGTAAATACCGTAGGAAAATAAATTGTAGGGAATTAAACCTCCACTCTTAGTAAATCAGGGCCAATATGTCAGTGTTTCCCAACCAGCGTGCCTCCAGGTGTTGCAAAACTACATTTCCCAGCATGCCCGGACAGCCAAAGGGCGTTGAGGCATGCTGGGAGTTGTAGTTTTGCAACAGAACAAGGAACCAGGAAGAAAGATACAACCTGAAATATATATTTTAAGTCACAACAATGTGACATTGATAAATTCTCACAAAAAAAAGCCCTAAACCAACGTGTTTCTCCCTATTACACAAATGAGGTTCATCAGGGGGCAGCTACTAGGGATGCTATTAAACACCATTGTAGCCAAATAACCTGGTACAATAGCAGGATGATAAAGGAGAATACCCATGTCCAGAATCGGATGCTTACTCACAGAAAAACTTTATCAAAACCTGGGAGTTGTAGTTTTGCAACATCTGGAGGCCCCCTGGTTGGGAAACACTGACATATGTCCATAGGAAGCTATGTTACTTCTTTTGGAATGTGACGCCTCTAAATGAAGGCTTAATGCTCCACTTGTGGTCGAGCCAAGATAAAATGTTTTGGAGCTACATATTAGTTATAGGATTGGAATGCCCGGGCCTCAATAAGATGTATGGAGGAGGGTGACAGGGGGTCATCGGAAGCATTTGTGAGGGGAGGGGGGGAAATATCTCACTTATGGAAACTTCTCTCTATACAAAGTGTTGAAAAGCCGCAATCAGATTGGTATCTGAGGGTACTGTCACCCTGTCATCTGGACTCTGGAGCCCTCAGACCTTGTGCAGTAAATTTTCTCCATTTTGCCATCTGATGGTCTAAAATTCATGAAATTCCAGGTTTGAGAGGAGCGCAGGTCGGCTCGGTGCCAGAGGGAAGGAAGAAAATAGAAACATGAAATTGAATGTTTCCTCCCTGGAGAACTGCGGATAGTCTGACAGCCGCCTGCTGCTTAAGTGTCCCCCATCCTGGGCTGCTCAATTAAAGGGGAACTCCGGGCAACTGAAACTTATCTCCTATACACGAGAGGTCCCGTCTCACTCGCTGTTTGGCTTCAGGAAACAGGGAAAGCTGGGTGGCACACAGTATGCGTGTCACCTAGCTTTCCCAGTCTCCTGAAGAGCTATGAAACGGCTGCTTTACCAGACAGATATTCTCCTCAGGAGAGAGGAACAAGGAAAACAGGACAGAACCTTATGGAGGCGCTGCTCGCAAACCAAAGTATAAAACATAATTGTGTCTAGAGTAAAGTGCCCGGAGGCACTATTTTTATTAAGAAAACTTCCAACAACGCGTTTCGTAGGATATCCCCTCCTTCATCAGATTGGCAATCTCTTCATCATGCCAATCTGATGAAGGAGGGGATATCCTCCGAAACGCGTTATTGGAAGTTTGCTTAATAAACCTGGGGTAATACACGAGGTGCTGTCCTCCCCCCCCCCCCTTTTTTTTTTCTTTTTCTGCATATAGATTCTCCTCAGGAGACTAGGAAAGCTGAGTGCTCCCGTTAGCCTTTCCAGTCTCCATAAGAGAATATTTGTCTGGTGAAGCAGACATGAAGGAGGAGATTTATCAAAACTCGTACAGAGAAAAAGTTGCAGAGTTGCCCATAGCAACCAGATTGCTTCTTTCATTTTCAAAAAGGCCTCCTGAAAATGAAAGAAGCGATCTGATTGGTTGCTATGGGCAACTCATGTTTTGATAACTCTCCCCTGAAGAGAAGTATACTTAGCTGCTGTATTTCCTAAAATGGCATTGATTTAATTATTGATTACTTCATTATTGATTAATGAAAAGTTATTTTAAGGTGGGAAAAGGTTTTCAACTAAACATAAGGCTATAGGTCAGGTGTAAACAAAGGCGAAAAAGTAAGGACTGTGGGGAGATTTATCAAAACCTGTGTAGAGGAAGGGTACTCATTTGTTCATAAAGAACAACTATTTGACCAACAGGGACAAGACATATGCTGGACATTAAGAAATCAGTCAGGGACATATGCCCCCTAGTGGTGACGGGTCTATTCACACGGCAGAATTTCCTCAAGCAGAATTCCACTTTAAATGGACGCCCAATAGACTCCTATAGGATTCCGCACTCCCATTCACACTTCTGAATTTCTGCTCATGGAAATTCAGAAGTGTGAATGGGAGAGCGGAATCCCATAGAAGTCTAAGGCTAGGTTCAGACTACGTAATCTCCGGGCAGAAAATTTCCGCCCAGAGATTCCGAGTGCGGCCGGCGCTGACTGAATCAGTCGGTGCTAGGGCCGTGCAGACACTGAAGTCTCCAATAGACTGCAATGTGTTCCGCGCGGATTTCCACCTGAAGAAAGAGCAACCCCATTCTTCAGGCGGAAATTTCCAAGCGGATTTTCCGTTCACAAATTCCGCTTCACAAATTCCAAAGTGTGAATTTGTGAACGGAAACCCATTCACTACACTATGCATTTTTAGCAAGCAGAATTTCCGCATGCAGAAATTCTACCATGTGAATAGACCCTAAGGGTACGTTCAGACGAGTGGATTTTCACAGCGTATTTCGATGCGGATCCGCCAGTGAAGGACCTCTGTATTCTGCCTTTTACATGTGCCTGCTCGGAGCGGCAATACGTTGCTATGTGCAGACACACTGAAACGATGTCCGAGTTGCCACGCATGCGCGGTGTAGTCACACGCATCGCGGCCGCTCCCCCTGCTCAATGAGCTAGGCTGAGAGCTGACGTGATGTGAGAGTATACTGCTCATGCATGCGGCGACTCGCACATCGCAGTGTGTCTGCACGTAGCGGCGTATTGCCGCTCCGAGCAGGCACATGTAAAGGCAGCATACAGAGGTCCTTCAGTGGCGGATCCGCAGCAAAATACGTTGCGAAAATCCGCTTGTCTCAACATACCCTAAGTCTAGGTTCACACTGCAGAATTTCTGGGCAGAATTTCTGCCGGAGATTGAGTAGGCGGTGCTAAGACCGAGCAGACTGAATTGCTGCCTCCATAGACTGCAATGCATTTCTGGGTGGATCTTTTGGGAGATCTGCTCAGAATGCATTGCCATCTACGAGGACGGCAATGCAGTCCACGTGGTCCTAGTGCCGCCGGCTCGATCTCCGGCAGAAATTCCAGTGTGAACCTAGCCTAACGGTCAATTCACATGGCAGAATTTCCGCTCCTCCGCCTCAATTCCGCTTGTGTGGATTTTGCGCTGAACTGGTGCAGAATTGGTGTGGAATCCAAGCGGAAGTCAATGAGCAGCAAAATCTGATGAAGCAAATCTGCAGCAGAAAATCTACTCGTGTGAATGAGCCCTAAGGGTCTATTCACATGGGCAGAATTTCCACACAGATTCCGCTTCCTTGGGTGGTTTCTGGCTTGTGCAGATTTTGTGTGGAATTGGTGTGGAAATTCATAAGTGTGGAATCCCATAGAAGTCTATTGGCCTTTTATTTGAGGCGAAATTCCGCCCGTGTGAATAGACCCCAAGTGTAAAACAATGAACAGAGGGACTGTGGCCTATGTTATCTACTTTTCTTTTATGCATGAGAACATACAGAATGTTGCTTTTTGTATCTGTAGCTTTATTCTGTAAGCTCATCTTTTAAGTTTCATTTTTTTTTGTTGTTGCAAAAATGTAATTTATGACCCCCGTTAGAACAGTGGCGGAGTCTGCGCTGAAGAGATGACAATGTTTATACACATCCCAAGTACCAGTAATTAATTATCCCAAAGTGCTGACACATTGTAACAAAACAGATGAGCAATGTGAGCAGGATAAAAAAAAAAAAAAAGGCCATCAAATAATAATAGAATAAAAAAGGAAGAGACAGAATATTCAATTATCCCAAAGGATGAGCGGCCACGAGCTCCGGGAAAGAAGAAGAATGAAGGGGAGACAGATGGAAAAGTTACGTGATGAATATTTAATTCAGAAAATTCTGTATTTCAGAATCCGATACCTTAAGGTCGATTAAACGGCAGATATTCTGATATCACTTGGACGCTATTTTTTTTCCATATGTCACTCCCCCCCATTAATTTTATTTATTAAATTTTTTACCTATTGATTTGTCATTTTTTAGTTTTTTTTTTATTATAATGTTTTTTTTACTCCCCCCCCCCCCCAAAAAAAAAAAAAAAAAAAACTTGAATAGAATCTGTGATGAAATATTTAAGCAGAGATGCCATCCTGCGCTGTAGTGAAGGATTTGGTTACACCGTT
>NC_079199.1:14358128-14363128 GCF_029499605.1 Hyla sarda
TTGGGCTCCCTCCTACCTCTCTATAGACTTGAATTGCTTGTCTTGTGCTCCCTCCTCCCCCTCTATAGACTTGTATTGCTTGTCTTGGGCTCCCTCCTCCCCCTCCATAGATTTGTATTGCTTGTCTTGAGCTCCCTCCTCCCCCTCTATAGACTTGTATTGTTTGTCTTGGGCTCCCTCCTCCCCCTCTATAGACTTGTGTTGTTTGTCTTGGGCTCCCTCCTACCTCTCTATAGACTTGTATTGCTTGTCTTGGGCTCCCTCCTACCTCTCTATAGACTTGTATTGCTTGTCTTGAGCTCCCTCCTCCCCCTCTATAGACTTGTATTGTTTGTCTTGGGCTCCCTCCTCCCCCTCTATAGACTTGTATTGTTTGTCTTGGGCTCCCTCCTCCCCCTCTATAGACTTGGGTTGTTTGTCTTGGGCTCCCTCCTACCTCTCTATAGACTTGTATTGCTTGTCTTGGGCTCCCTCCTCCCCCTCCATAGACTTGTATTGCTTGTCTTGGGCTCCCTCCTCCCCCTCTATAGACTTGTATTGCTTGTCTTGGGCTCCCTTCTCCCCCTCCATAGATTTGTATTGTTTGTCTTGGGCTCCCTCCTCCCCCTCTATAGACTTGTATTGTTTGTCTTGAGCTCCCTCCTCCCCCTCTATAGATGTGTATTGCTTGTCTTGAGCTACCTCCTCCCCCTCTATAGACTTGTACTGCTTGTCTTGGGCTCCCTCCTCCCCCTCTATAGACTTGTATTGTTTGTCTTGGGCTCCCTCCTCCCCCTCCATAGACTTGTACTGCTTGTCTTGGGCTCCCTCCTCCCCCTCTATAGACTTGTATTGTTTGTCTTTGGCTCCCTCCTCCCCCTCTATAGACTTGTATTGTTTGTCTTGGGCTCCCTCCTCCCCCTCCATAGACTTGTACTGCTTGTCTTGGGCTCCCTCCTCCCCCTCTATAGACTTGTATTATTTGTCTTGGGCTCCCTCCTCCCCCTCTATAGACTTGTATTGTTTGTCTTGAGCTCCCTCCTCCCCCTCCATAGACTTGTATTGCTTGTCTTGGGCTCCCTCCTCCCCCTCCATAGACTTGTACTGCTTGTCTTGGGCTCCCTCCTCCCCCTCTATAGACTTGTATTGTTTGTCTTGAGCTCCCTCCTCCCCCTCTATAGATGTGTATTGCTTGTCTTGAGCTCCCTCCTCCCCCTCCATAGACTTGTATTGCTTGTCTTGGGCTCCCTCCTACCTCTCTATAGACTTGTATTGCTTGTCTTTGGCTCCCTCCTCCCCCTCTATAGACTTGTATTGTTTGTCTTGGGCTCCCTCCTCCCCCTCTATAGACTTGTATTGTTTGTCTTGGGCTCCCTCCTCCCCCTCCATAGACTTGTACTGCTTGTCTTGGGCTCCCTCCTCCCCCTCTATTGACTTGTATTATTTGTCTTGGGCTCCCTCCTCCCCCTCTATAGACTTGTATTGTTTGTCTTGAGCTCCCTCCTCCCCCTCCTTAGACTTGTATTGCTTGTCTTGGGCTCCCTCCTCCCCCTCCATAGACTTGTACTGCTTGTCTTGGGCTCCCTCCTCCCCCTCTATAGACTTGTACTGCTTGTCTTGGGCTCCCTCCTCCCCCTCTATAGACTTGTATTGTTTGTCTTGAGCTCCCTCCTCCCCCTCCATAGACTTGTATTGCTTGTCTTGGGCTCCCTCCTCCCCCTCCATAGACTTGTATTGCTTGACTTGGGCTCCCTCCTACCTCTCTATAGACTTGTATTGCTTGTCTTGGGCTCCCTCCCCCCCCCCCCTCCATAGACTTGTATTGCTTGTCTTGGGCTCCCTCCTCCCCCTCTATAGACTTGTATTGTTTGTCTTGGGCTCCCTCCTCCCCCTCCATAGACTTGTATTGTTTGTCTTGAGCTCCCTCCTCCCTCTTTATAGACTTGTACTGCTTGTCTTGGGCTCCCTCCTCCCCCTCTATAAACTTGTGTTGCTTGTCTTTGGCTCCCTCCTCCCCCTCCATAGACTTGTATTGTTTGTCTTGGGCTCCCTCCTCCCCCTCCATAGACTTGTATTGCTTGTCTTGGGCTTCCTCCTACCTCTCTATAGACTTGTATTGCTTGTCTTGGGCTCCCTCCTCCCCCTCCATAGACTTGTATTGCTTGTCTTGGGCTCCCTCCTCCCCCTCTATAGACTTGTATTGTTTGTCTTGGGCTCCCTCCTCCCCCTCCATAGACTTGTATTGTTTGTCTTGAGCTCCCTCCTCCCTCTCTATAGACTTGTACTGCTTGATTTGGGCTCCCTCCTCCCCCTCTATAAACTTGTGTTGCTTGTCTTGGGCTCCCTCCTCCCCCTCCATAGACTTGTATTGCTTGTCTTGGGCTCCCTCCTCCCCCTCTATAGACTTGTATTGTTTGTCTTGGGCTCCCTCCTCCCCCTCCATAGACTTGTATTGTTTGTCTTGAGCTCCCTCCTCCCTCTTTATAGACTTGTACTGCTTGTCTTGGGCTCCCTCCTCCCCCTCTATAGACTTGTATTGCTTGTCTTGAGCTCCCTCCTCCCCCTCTATAGACTTGTATTGCTTGTCTTGGGCTCCCTCCTCCCCCTCCATAGACTTGTATTGCTTGTCTTGGGCTCCCTCCTCCCCCTCTATAGACTTGTATTGTTTGTCTTGGGCTCCCTCCTCCCCCTCTATAGACTTGTATTGTTTGTCTTGGGCTCCCTCCTCCCCCTCCATAGACTTGTACTGCTTGTCTTGGGCTCCCTCCTCCCCCTCTATAAACTTGTGTTGCTTGTCTTGCAGACACAGGACAAAGTTGAGCTGATTTTCAGAGTGGAATAGTCTCACAGGACATTTTTGTCTAATAATTATATATTACAAAGTTTCTTACATTTGCTTGTACTATTGATCTGTGCAATGTTTATTCAAATGACGCTGTGCCTATGTAAGGATTCAGATTATTAATTTGGAAAAAAAATCGGATTATATTCCTCCTCCTCTTGGTTTCCTTTCTAGAAGACTGTGAGAACAAGCAGAATTTCCTAGTAGGTTCTGCGCGGCTGGTGATTAGCACGGAGATGGCGGGTAACTAGGGCATCTGCTTTATATTCCGCCGCCGCAGCAGATCCTCTGCTGAGTATATGATAACATGTTTATGTTCTATAGAAATACATGTGTATCTGTCTCTACAGAAAAGGGGGTCATTTGCATATCTTCTCAGAGGGGGAGGGGATTATGTAAATCTAACGGAAACGAAGAGATGAATATCTGTGTTCATTGCAAATGTGCAGAATTATCCAGTCTGACAGCTCCGGGCTAATAGGAAATGAGGGAATTACATAACAACCTCCAGGCCGTCTTCTCATATTCAGGTTCTTTTTCATGCAAGAAAAAGTATGTACAGTGTATATATATATATATATATATATATATATGCACACTGCTCAAAAAAAATAAAGGGAACACTTAAACTATACAATGTAACTCCCAAATCAATGACACTTGTGTGAAATCCCACTGTCCACTCAGGAAGAACACTGTTTGACAATCAATTTCACATGGAACAGACAACAGGTGGAAATTATAGGCAATTAGCAAGACACCCCCCAATAAAGGAGTGGTTCTGCAGGGGGTGACCACAGGTCAATTCTCAGTTCCTATGCTTCCTAGCTGATGTTTTGGTCACTTTTGAATACTGGCGGTGCTTTCACTCTAGTGGTAGCATGAGACGGAGTCTACAACCCACACAAGTGGCTCAGGTAGTGCAGCTCATCCAGGATGGCACATCAATGTGAGCTGTGGCAAGAAGGTTTGCTGTGTCTGTCAGTGTAGTGTCCATGCAGAGTACAGGGAAATAAACCTTGACAGAAGGCGCTGTTCAGAACATCAGAAGAATCAGGTGGAAGCCAGATCGAGATGAAAGTGCTAGGAAGCACTGTGTTTATTTAAATACCAAATAGATGCGTTTCGGAGGATCATACCTCCTTCCTCAGAATGTCAATTCTGAGAAAGGAGGTATGATTCTCCGAAACGCATCTATTTGGTATTTAAATAAACACAGTGCTTCCTAGCACTTTCATCTCGATCTGGCTTCCACCTGATTCTTCTGATGTTCTGAACAGCGCCTTCTGTCAAGGTTTATTTCCCTGTACTCTGCATGCACTTTAAGGGAGAAGTTCCCTTCTACCCATTCCTACCTTGGGCCCAGCATTTCAAACTCAGAGGATCTCTCCATACCCCATAGGGGTTATATGTGCATATTCTACGTGGTCAGGTGAGCGGCCATTTCATAGAGCGCCCCCTCTGCCCTGAGTCATTCAGGGACCACGGTATCTTGGGTAATACGCAAGGCACTGTCCTCTATTTTTTTTCCTCTTCTTCTTTCCACTAAGCGTAGTGTCCAGAGCATGGAGGCACTACCAGGAGACAGGCCAGTACATCAGGAGACGTGGAGGAGGCCGTAGGAGGGCAACAACCCAGCAGCAGGACCGCTACCTCCACCTTTGTGCAAGGAGGAGCAGGATGAGCACTGCCAGAGCCCTGCAAAATGACCTCCAGCAGGCCACAAATGTGCATGTGTCCACTCAAACGGTCAGAAACAGACTCCATGAGGGTGGTATGAGGGCCCAATGTCCACAGGTGATGGTTGTGCTTACAGCCCAACACCATCACAGATGAAAGCAGGTTCATACTAAGCACATGTGACAGATGTGACAGAGTCTGGAGACGCTGTGGAGAACGTTCTTCTGCCTGCAACATCCTCCAGCATGACTGGTTTGGCAGTGGGTCAGTAATGGTGTGGGGTGGCATTTCTTTGGGGGACCGCACAGCCCTCCATGTACTTGCCAGAGGTAGCCCGACTGCCATTAGGTACCGAGATGAGATCCTCAGACCCCTTGTGAGACCATATGCTGGTGCGGTTGGCCCTGGGTTCCTCCTAATACAAGACAATGCTAGACCTCATGTGGCTGGAGTGTGTCAGCAGTTCCTGCAAGAGGAAGGCATTGATGCTATGGACTGG
>NC_079199.1:14368128-14453128 GCF_029499605.1 Hyla sarda
ATAATGCAGTATAAGGGCAATAGGTATCTCAGTCCTCTGGGCTATATATATGAAAATAATATTAATACAAAAAATATTAATAAAAAAATTCCAAAAAAATAAAAATAATAAAAAAATTATAAAAAAAATACAAAAATTTAAAATAATAAAATAAAATTATAAAAAAATAATAAAAAAAATTAATAAATAAAAATAGCCTGAAAAAAAAATAGGCACTAACTGTTAATATCTATATTAGTTATCAACTATATCACCAACGATCTTACCAAGAGGGTAAACACTATTTCCGGTTACCTCCTAAAGACTTTATTTACAGAGACTATAAGTCCCAGCATGCCCTATAAATACTGTTAAGGATACATCACATAAAAGGCAGATATTGATCGAGGGCTGGTTGGCTTACAGATCCCAGCCCATTGTAAACAAATTAGATGTATGATAAGCAGCATTTTTTTAGATCTCTACTGTTTTTTATTATTTTATATATTGGTCTATAGTATAATTGAACTGTATACATCAGGGTTGTGTCACAAGGGCCTAGTTTACTATTTTAACCAATAAATGTGTCAATATTGCATCTATTTATGTTAATGTATTTACATAGGATATAATTGATCAACTTGGTTCCTAAACATTCTTACCTTAACTACTTGGTTCCTAATGTCACTTATTTATATACATATCCTGTCATTTACAAGATTTTTTTTTAATTATTATTTATATACATATTCTGTCATTTACAAGAATTTTTTAAAAATTATTATTTATTTATATATATATATATATATATATATATCCTAGAGGACTGAGATACCTATTGCCGTTATACTTTGTCCACACACTCCCGGGTTGTGGGAGTCCATCTCAGTAACCTCGGCTGTATTTAGGAAAAGTGAGCTGCACCCACCTCATACTTTACATTATAATGCAGTGCTCCCTTAACTTGTGGTTCAACAGCTGTGCTGATGGGGATGCTGGGAGGTGTAGTTTTGCAACAGCTGGAGAGCCACAGGTTGGGGAAATCTAGATAGACCATTAGATGCAGCAGTAGTGGAGATGTCAATGTAGCAAAGCTGAGTTAGTTTGTCCATTGCGGCAGTTTATTATAATTTTGCAAACTTCAACTGACTGGGCATGATGGGAGTTGTAGTTTTGCAACAGCTGGAGAGCCACAGATTGGAGAACACTGTGCTAGACCATTAGATGCAGCAGTGGTGAAGATGTCATTGTAGTAGTGCCGAGTTTGTCCATTGGTGCAGTTTTCATTATTATTATTATAATTTATTAATTATTATTATTATTATTAATTGTAGTTTTGCAACCTTTTGCTATCAGGGCATGATGGGAGTTGCAGTTTTCCAACAACTGAGGAGCCACAGGTTGGGGAACACTGTGCTAGACCATTAGATGCAGCAGTGGTGAAGATGGCAATGTAGTAGTGCCGAGTTTGTTCATTGGTGCAGTTTTCATAATTATTATTATTATTAATTGTAGTTTTGCAACCTTTGGCTGTCAGGGCATGATGGGAGTTGCAGTTTTCCAACAACTGAGGAGCCACAGGTTGGGGAACACTGTGCTAGACCATTAGATGCAGCAGTAGTGAGGATGTCTATGTAGCAGAGCTGGGTTTGTCAGGGCACGATGGGAGTTTTAGTTTTCCAACAGCTGAAGATCCACAGGTTTGGAAGGGTACGGCAGGAGTTGTTTTTCCACAGGTTGGGGAGGGCATGCTGGGAGTTGTAGTTTTACAACAGCCGGAGAGTGGCAGGCTACCAGGGTTTGCTGGGTGTTGCACGTTTGTAAAGAGTAAGTGTTTGCAAGGAGGGCATGCTGAGAGTTGTAGTTGTGCCACAGGTCGGCGAGGGCATGCTGGTAGTTTTGTGAGATGCAGCCTTTCAGGGCATGCTGGGAGTTGTGCTTTTGCAACAGCTGGAGAGCCACAGGTTGGTTGCCACTGTTAGAATTCTCCTTGTGTAATACCTGATATAATATTTGTCTTTAATATCTCTAATATTTTCTTTAATATTTTATTTAGGCAAATCATGGAAGCGCAGCAGCGCCAAGAAACGCTGGAGAGGAGGACATCCACAACAGGCAAGTGCGGTCACCCGTGTGTGTGTGCGAGCGCGTGTTTTGCGGGTGCTCTGTGCCTTTAACCATGAACTAAATTGATAAAAAAAAATGTTTTTAAAGGTGATGTCCCTCTAATCTGCATCTGTATAACAGTCATGAGAATACGTTCTGTAACCTCTGCTACTAAAAATATTTGTATTAGTATTTTCGTTGATGAATGAGTCATGTGACAGGAATGGATGGAACCCTTATCTTTATTTTTTATTTTTTTAATAGATAAAGAGAATAAAGTTGTGTTTCGCATAAATGTGATGACATCATCATTATATATGTGTAGTAACAGATTCTTACCAGTGATGGCGCTCAGTGCAGTGTGACCTCATAAGGACAGAGTTGTACAGGTTCTCTATTGTACATTTACTGTAGCTGATCCATACTAAAACACACACATGAAAGAGGTTGTCCAAGAATAGAAAACCAGAGCTAATTTCTTCCAAAAAACAGCCCCACCCCTGTCCTCAGGTTATGTGTGGTATTGCAGCTCAGTTTCATTTCAGACAAAGTTGTAATACCACACACAACCTTAGGACAGAGGTAGTGCTGTTTTTTGGAAGAAATTTGCTCTGGTTTTCTATTCCTGGACAACCCCTTTAAGATCAAAGCTGTATTAAAAGTTGAGCAGCTTTTTGGAAAAACTTTGCTTTGCCGACTTTCCTTTACATCGTCATTTTGTTTCCACTCCGATACATTGTTGCCTTCAAATCTCTACGGCAGTGTTTCTCAAGCAGTGTGCCTCCAGCTGTTGCCAAGCTACAAATCCCAGGATGCCCAGACAGCCTAAGGCTGTCTGGGCATCCTGGGAGTTGTAGTTTGGCTACAGCTGGAGGCACCCCGGTTGGGAAACACTGCTCTAATGCTTTCCCTAAAACAGACTTTATAGCTAAGCTCCCACAATGCACTGCTCTCCGGACCAAGAGACCAGCAGCTGAATCCTGAATTTAGTTTTAGACATTAGTGGAGGAGAAATATGATATGAAATATAATATTTATACATTTTTAATAAATTATCTCTCTCTATATTTATTTATCTCATATCTATCTATCTATCTATCTATCTATCTCATATCTATCTATCTATCTCATATCTATCTACCTATCTATCTATCTATCTATCTATCTCATATCTATCTATCTATCCATCTCATATCTATCCATCTCATATCTATCCATCTCATATCTATCTCTCATATCTATCTATCTATCTATCTCATATCTATCTACAGTGGGGATCAAAAGTTTGGGCACCCCAGGTAAAAATGTGTATTAATGTGCATAAAGAAGCCAAGGAAAGATGGAAAAATCTCCAAAAGGCATCAAATTACAGATTAGACATTCTTATAATATGTCACTAAAAGTTAGATTTTATTTCCATCATTTACACTTTCAAAATAACAGAAAACAAAAAAATGGCGTCTTCAAAAGTTTGGGCACCCTGCAGAGTTAATATCTTGTACTGCTCCCTTTGCAAAGCTGAGACCTGCTAGTGTCATGGATTGTTCTCAATCATCATCTGGGAAGACCGGGTGATGTCAATCTCAAAGGTTTTAAATGCCCAGACTCATCTGACCTTGCCCCAACATCCGGCCCGCCAGACCTCGTCATGTGGCCCGCGTAGCCGCCGCCGGCCGCCAGCCTTCATATTTTATTCTCGTTTTTTTTAACGCTTTTTTTTTTTTTTTGACACAAGAAAGCCGCCTCTTCAGCGCATGCGCAGCAGCCTACAAGCCAGGGAATGTCTGCCCTCTAGCGATCCTCCTTCGGTCCTCCTGGTCCTCCGCCTCTATGGTTGTACGCACGGGACGTCAGTGACGTCCCGTGCGTACAACCATAGAGACGCGGGAGGACCAGGAGGACGGCAGGATCATCACAGGACGCGCGCCGGCCGGGGCCTGGTAAGTGACCGGCGCCGTGTTATCTCCTTCAGCGTTCCGGTCACCACTCGACCGGTCCTGGCACCTACTGCTATGGTCCATAGGCCATAGCAGTAGATTGTGACCCCGGGCCGGAGGAGCGGTGACCGGATCACAGTGGGGGCAGCACACAGACATACAGCCTCCAGCCATACACTGTATATGGCTGGAGGCTGTATGTCTGTGGGGAGGGAGGGAGGGGGGGTGCTGCCAACCTAATGTGGGGGGAACTATACTGCCAACTAATGTGGGGGAACATGCTGCCTACCTAATGTGGGGGGAACTATACTGCCAACCTAATGTGGGGGGAACATGCTGCCAACTAATGTGGGGGAACATGCTGCCTACCTAATATGGGGGGAACTATACTGCCTACCTAATGTGGGGGGAACTATACTGCCAACTAATGTGGGGGGAACTATACTGCCTACCTAATGTGGGGGAACATGCTGCCTATTAATGTGGGGGACACATTAATA
The DNA here is from genome assembly GCF_029499605.1 of Hyla sarda. Taxonomy (NCBI): domain Eukaryota; kingdom Metazoa; phylum Chordata; class Amphibia; order Anura; family Hylidae; genus Hyla; species Hyla sarda. The sequence continues at coordinate 14,372,651 of NC_079199.1, forward strand.
GGCAGTGTACATTGCGGTAGGAGGGGTAGTCTTATATGGCGAGTATATCCCAAACTCTACATCTTAACTGTAAAAGTTGGGGGGTCGTCTTATACACCCAGTCGTCTTATACGCCGGCATATACGGTATGTGGGGGGGGGGGGGTCCTACAGATACAACCGGCCCTTTGAGGGTGACCAAACTGCTGATGCGGCCCCCGATGAATTTGAGTTTGACACCCCTGTTCTAAGCAGTTGTCTAGAAATCTGAAACTGAAAATAGTTGACGCTCACAAAGCTGGAGAAGGCTATAAGAAGAGCAAAACGTTTTCAGATGTCAATATCCTCTGTTCGGAATGTAATTAAGAAATGGCAGTCATCAGGAACAATGGAAGTTAAAGCAAGATCTGGAAGACCAAGAAAAATATCAGACAGAACAGCTCGCAGGATTGTGAGAAAAACTATTCAAAACCCACGTTTGACTGCACAATCCCTCCAGAAAGATCTGGCAGACACTGGAGTTGTGGTACACTATTCCACTATAAAGAGATACTTGTACAAATATGGTCTTCATGGAAGAGTCATCAGAAGAAAACCTCTTCTACGTCCTCACCACAAAAATCAGCGTTTGAACCTTGCAAATGAACATATAGACAAGCCTGATGCATTTTGGAAACAAGTTCTGTGGACCGATGAGGTTAAAAAGTTTTACTTCTTGGGTGGAATGAGCAAAGTTACTTTTGGAGAAGAAGGGAAACATAATTTAATGAAAAGAACCTCTGTCCAACTGTTAAGCATGGGGGTGGATCAATCATGCTTTGGGGTTGTATTGCAGCCAGTGGCACAGGGAACATCTCATGAGTAGAAGGAAAAATGGATTCAATAAAATTTCAGAAAATTTTGGATGCTAACTTGATGCCTTCTGTGAAAAAGCTGAAGTTAAAGAGAGGATGGCTTCTACAAATGGATAATGATCGTAAACACACCTCGAAATCCAAGGGGGATTACATCAAGAGGCGTAAACTAAAGGTTTTGCCATGGCCTTCACAATCTCCTCACCTCAACATAATTGAAAATCTATGGAGAGACCTTAAAAGAGCAGTGCGTGACAGACAGCCCAGAAATCTCAAAGAACTGGAAGACTTTTGTAAGGAAGAATGGGCAAAGATACCTCAAACAAGAATTGAAAGACTGTTGGCTGGCTACAAAAAGCGTTTACCAGCTGTGATACTTGTCAAAGGGGGCAGTACAAGATATTAACTATGCAGGGTGCCCAGACTTTTGCAAACGCCATTTTTTTGTTTTCTGTTATTTTGAAAGTGTAAATGATGGAAATAAAATCTAACTTTTGTTGACATATTATAAGAATGTCTAATCTGTAATTTGATGCCTTTTGGAGATTTTTCCTTGGCTTCTTTATGCACATTAATACAAATTTTTCCCTGGGGTGCCCAAACATTTGATCCCCACTGTATCTCATATCTATCTATCTCTCTCTAATTAATTATTATTATTATTATTATTATTTATTTTGCACATATGGACCTCTGTTCCCTGCCCCTCCATCTTTATTTTTAGGGGGGAGTTCACCTATCTCTGGTTTCTGTATTAGCTTCCTCTCTCTATTGTCTTCTGCCGGTCCCCGGTGGAGATATCACATTGTGAGGCAGCTCGATGTCCGCCCCGTGATATTTCCTTCTCTATGCCATTGTATGTGACTAGGAAATGAAGATGTAGTCCTGGAGTCAGAGAGAATTCAAGTGAAGCGCCAAGTGGGGAGCATTGCTCTAAAGATATTGGGGAGGATTTACTAAAACCTGTCTAGAGTTGCCCATAGCAACCAATCAGATCACTGCTTTCATTTTTGAAAAGGCCTCTGAAAAATGAAAGAAGCAATCTGATTGGTTGCTATGGGCAACTCGGCAACTTTTCCTCTGGACAGGTTTTGATAAATCTCCCCCATTGTCCGGGATTAGAAAAACATGGCTACATTCTTTCAGAAACAGTGCCACTCTTGGCCTCAGTTTGTGTGTGGAATTGCAGTTCAGTTTGATTAAAGTAGATGAAGCTGAGTAGTGCCACACACAACTGGAGGACGGGGTGGGGCTGTTTTTTGGAAAAAAAAGCTGTGTTTTTCTAATCCTGGATAATTCCGTCCCTAGACCTCTTATTCCCTATCCAAAGGATCGCGGGGGTCATCATGCCTCCTCCTATAGACATGAATGGAGGGGGCATGGTGTGAGGTCACGAGGGGGGCGTGGCGTGACATCACGACCCCTGCCACGGGAACCTAGCATTCTAAACATACTGTTTAGAACACCGGGTGCTGCACGGAGATCAAGGGGGTCTCCCAATGGCAGGACCCCCGCAATCAGACATCTTATTCCCTATCCTTTGGATATGAGATAAGATGTCTAGGGGCAGAGTACCCCTTTAAGGCTAAGCTTCTACTTGACTGCCAGACATATTGGCATTTTTTTCAAATACGGCAAAAGTAAAACCTACTATTTTTGAAAAAACAGCAAACTAGGAGCCAGATTTTTTTTATTTTTATGAATAGCTCAATTTATGAGTTTTTGTACTGTGAGCTGTAGTTTTTTTTATCAGTACCACTTTTGCATTGTATTGACTTTTTGATCTTGTTTTATTCCGCTTTTTTCTAGGGTTTAATGGGACAAAAAATCAGTGCTTTTGGATTTTTTTGGCGTTTACGCTGTTGTCCGTATGGGATCCGATGATAATTTAATAATTTGGACAATTCTGCATGAGCCAAGATCATTAGGGATCATTTATTAGGGAAGGGGAGGGGGATTAAAAAAAAAAAAATTATAATTTTTAATCAATAATTAAAATAATTAGAATTGTTTGGATCTCTAGGGTTCTATTATAAGCCATTGTTTGATTGCTTATATAAATTAACGTAATACATAAGCGTTACATTGATCCATGAGATCGGCGCTCTATTGCTACAGGCTGTATCAATCACGGCTGCTCCAAGGTCTAATACAGGCCTCGGGCTGGCCTGAAAACCGATCTGCACCCCGCTATTGCAAAGCTGGGTGACTGAGCGGGCCACTAGACCACCAGATATGTGTGTCATAACTGTTTAAATGCTGTAATTGCTAACAAAAACCTAGGCGCCAGGAGAAACTTCTGATTTGCATTAGCAACCTGGCGCCTGGGATTTGTCAAGCCCTGCCTTATGGAATCCTTTGGCCTCTACAATGGCTAGGTTTTTTTTTTCTGTTGTGAACTATTATTGACTCCATTTTTTGTTTACTTCAATATAGGGAGATCACTGGCGACCACAGTGCCCCCTTCATGTCACAGGCAGGGTCAGCTAAAATGATTTTATAGTTTGAGCCCTTACAAACAGCTGCTGATATTTCAGCTTCTTGGACCCCTGTGGCTCCAATAATGTGTAGTTTCTTCCTTTGCTTTAGGTCTATACCTTTTTTTTTTAGGTTGTATTACTTGTAGTGCTTTTTGGATATAAAGAGTTAACCATTTCTGTAATAACATAACATGTAACAGAGACTGTGGAGGTGCATGCCGGAGTTTGCATGAGTGAATCTTTCATGCATTAAACCTTAAAGGGGAACTCCGGTGGAAAACTTTTTTTTTTTTTTTTTAAATCAACTGGTGCCAGAAAGTTAAAGGGGTATTCCAGGAAAAAACTTTTTTTTATATATCAACTGGCTCCAGAAAGTTAAACAGATTTGTAAATTACTTCTATTAAAAAACCTTAATCCTTTCAGTACTAATGAGCTTCTGAAGTTGAGGTTGTTCTTTTCTGTCTAAGTGCTCTCTGATGACACCTGTCTCGGGAACCGCCCAGTTTAGAAGGAAATCCCCATAGCAAACCTCTTCTAAACTGGGCGGTTCCTGAGACACGTGTCATCAGAGAGCACTTAGACAGAAAAGAACAACCTTAACTTCAGAAGCTCATAAGTACTGAAAGGATTAAGATTTTTTAATAGAAGTAATTTACAAATCTGTTTAACTTTCTGGAGCCAGTTGATATATATATAAATAAATAAATATAAAAGTTTTTTCCTGGAATACCCCTTTAAACAGATTTGTAAATTACTTCTATTAAAAAACCTTAATCCTTTCAGTACTAATGAGCTTCTGAAGTTGAGGTTGTTCTTTTCTGTCTAAGTGCTCTCTGATGACACGTGTCTCGGGAACCGCCCAGTTTAGAAGGAAATCCCCATAGCAAACCTCTTCTAAACTTCGCGGTTCCTGAGACACGTGTCATCAGAGAGCACTTAGACAGAAAAGAACAACCTTAACTTCAGAAGCTCATAAGTACTGAAAGGATTAAGATTTTTTAATAGAAGTAATTTACAAATCTGTTTAACTTTCTGGAGCCAGTTGATATATATATAAATAAATAAATATAAAAGTTTTTTCCTGGAATACCCCTTTAAACAGATTTGTAAATTACTTCTATTAAAAAAAATCTTAATCCTTCCAGCACTTATTAGCTGCTGAGTACTACAGAGGAAATCATTTTCTTTTTGGAACACAATGCTGTCTGCTGACATCACGAGCACAGTGCTCTCTGCTGACATCTCTGTCCATTTTTAGGGACTGTCCAGAACAGCGTATGTTTGCTATTGGGATTTTCTCCTACTCTGGACAGTTCTTAAAATGGACAGAGATATCAACAGAGAGCACTGTGCTCGTGATGTCAGCAGAGAGCTCTGTGTTCCAAAAAGAAAATAATTTCCCCTGTAGTATTCAGCAGCTAATAAGTATTGGAAGGATTAAGATTTTTTTTAATAGAAGTAATTTACAAATCTGTTTAACTATCTGGCACCAGTTGACTTAAAAAAAAGTTTTCCTCCCCGTACCCCTTTAAGTGTCCTTATTTGTCTGTCTGAGATGTTGTGAGGTATTATGAACATTCAGAAAACCCTTAAAAAAAAAAAAAGTTGAAGACCATGCCCCTCTGATCGTGAAGCCCCAGGCTTGAGCTATTATTGGGGCAAATAAAGACCCTCAAAATTCTAAGGAGGGTACAGAAAAATGACACTTCCTGTGCTATAATGTGAATTCTTTAGTTAGGGATTTTATGTTCTTTGTGTCTATGTTTAGAGAACATTGGTGAGGTCTCTCCTGGAGGAGCCCATTTCATAGTGATACATTTATAGATTTCCATATTAAATTTTGATTGGCGGAACTGCTCCAGCCAATCAGAGAGAGGCTTTAAAGGGGTACTCCCGTAAAAAACTTTTTTTTTTTTTTTTAAATCAACTGGTGCCAGAAAGTTAAACAGATTTGTAAATGACTTCTATTAAAACATCTTAATCCTTCCAGTACTTATTAGCTGCTGAATACAACAGAGGAAACGGTTTTCTTTTTGGAATACAGAGCTCTTTGCTGACATCATGACCACAGTGCTCTCTGCTGACCTCTGCTGTCCATTTTAGAAACTGTCCAGAGTAGGAGAAAATCCCCCATAGCAAACATACGCTGCTCTGGACAGTTCCTAAAATGGACAGAGATGTCAGCAGAGAGCACTGTGGTTGTGATGTCAGCTGAGAGCTCTGTGTTCCAAAAAGAAAACCATTTCCTCTGTAGTATTCAGACCCTAAAAAGTACTGGAAAGATTAAGATTTTTTAATAGAACTAATTTCCAAATCTGTTTAACTTTCTGGCACCAGTTGATTTAAAAAAAAAAAAAAAAAAGTTTTCCACGGGAGTACCCCTTTAAGGAAGAAGAACCCCAGAGGAGCCAAGGAGGTCCCAGGTTATTGTATTGGAAGAATTGGCTTCAGTGGAACCCAACTCAATGGCGCTGATGGACCACAACAGGTGAATGGATAAAAGAGGACTTATTGACCTGAATGCAACGCGTTTCGCGCAGCGAAACGCGTTGCATTCTGGTCAATAAATCCTCTTTTATCCATACACCTGTTGTGGTCCATCAGCGCCGTTGAGCCGGGTTCCACTGTAGCCAATTCTTCCAATGCCATATATCTACCGGAGGGCAGCAGACGGCCCACTATTACACGTTGTCATCATTGTTGTGTATAAGGCTACACAACCACCCGGGGTGAGCGGCTAATTTATATATCCTTCTCACCACGGGATTTTAAACGTTACGACTAGAGATGAGCGAACTGACAGTAAATTCGATTTGTCACGAACTTCTCGGCTCGGCGGTTGCTGACTTTTCCTGCATAAATTAGTTCAGCTTTCCGGTGCTCCGGTGGGCTGGAAAAGGTGGATACAGTCCTAAGAAAGAGTCTCCTAGGACTAGGACCTTTTCCAGCGCACGGTAGCACCGGAAAGCTGAACTAATTCATGCAGGAAAAGTCAGCAACCGCCGAGCCGAGAAGTTTGTGACGAATCAAATTTACTGTAAGTTCGCTCATCTCTAGTTCCGACTCTATGGGGCGCTTGTCCCGTTACTTCCAGGTTATTATAGGCTTCCATAGGCAGTGACTCTCACTAATGTGCTTTAGAAATAGATACAAAAAATATAAAAATTATCCCTTAATGTATTTGCTGTTGATTCTCCTCACATACGTAGCCCCCCCCCTCCCCTCCCCCCTCATTGTTTCTTTTGTTATCTGACTTATAAACCATGAAATTCTGTGCATGCCGCCATCTTTAATTTCTGTTCCCATCTGTCTCCTCGCATTCCCGCTTCCCTGATTTGTTGCCCTTGATGAATGCCCATTTTGCTCTTTTCATTTTTATTTTCTCTTCTTTTAGTTTCCACCCTTCAGATAAACGTATCTTCCTCCCCCACCCACTGCCTGTCTCCTCCTCCTGACTACAATAACTACAGAGCATCTCCTTCCGCTGGCGCTATCCCTCCACCATCTTACGCCAAAGCTATCTCTTCAGCATCTCCTGTCCCCGAACCCAGTAATCTGTCCACTCACAAGTCCTCTAACAGAACCAGCGAGTCCCCAGAGTTTCCGCCTAACAGTCTGTCTGGATTTGAGTCCTCCGCAGCCCAAGCTTCTGCCTTTTCTCCAATCTGGCCAAGTAATGGGACCCTGTCCCGAAGCGTCAAGCAGATCTCCTTATCCCCACCACCACCCAATCCTTCCAGCTCCCATTCGTCATTATCTTCTCATCCGTCTGTAAAACATCCCTCCGTGTCCTTCTCATCCCGCTCTTCTTCTCCCGCTGTGGCTTCGCCTTCACCGGTGCTTCACCAGAACGTGTCTCCACAACTCCTTATTCCAGCAACTCTTCCTGTGATTCCTGCCCAGAACCTCAGGAGTAGAGGAGGTCCGGACAAAATGGTCCAACACCCAAATGTACCTCATCAGATAGGGCCCGATGACCAAGCAGACGATCCACACTCAACTCAGATTCCATTAAGTTCTCAGAAAGTTAAGAGCTCCGACCGTTCCTATCTGTCCTGCCTAGAGACTGTCCCCCTCCCTCAGCTGCCAGTCATTGCCAGCCCGGCTGGGACCCTAACTCATGCTTCTGCTCAACCTTTCCATCCCTCCTGTCTACCTTCTCAACCATCTTACCAGTCCACGTCACATTTTGTTTCATTACCTCCCCCTTATGCTGCTGTATCTGAGCTGAATCTGTCCAAGAGGACTACACATTATATGACATCCGCCATCTCCCACTTAAGTAAGTACAAGTTGCTCACTAAGCAGACAGTCTTGGGAATTTTGTTGGTGTCTGACTACGGGCTGCAGAATAAGCATGCACTTCTTCCTGAACCACTCATTTAAAGGGGACCTCCACAGTTAAAGGGGCCTGACATTCTTTTACATAAAAGCTTTGCTAAGGCTGGGATCACATCACGTCTTTGTCATACTGTTTTCAATCCGTTTTTCTAAAGAAAACCGTATGGCAAAAAAACGGATGGAACAGTATGGGGGAAAAGTAAGGCTGGGTTCACATCACGTTTTCTACCATACAGGAGCGCATACGGCAGGGGGGAGCTAAAACCTTGCGTTCCCGTATGCTTTCGTATGCGCTCCCGTATGTAATTCATTTCAATGAGTCGGCCGGAGTGAAGCGTTCGGTCCGGTTGCCTCATTTTTGCGCCGAATGCGCTGTTACAACCGGACCTAAAACTGTGGTCAACCACGGTTTTAGGTCCGGTTGTAAAAGCACATACGGCGGAAAAATAAGCCGACCGGACCGAACATTTCACTCCTCATTGAAATGAATTACATACGGGAGCATAGAAAGGCATACGGGAGCGCAAGGGTTTAGCTCCCCCCCCCCTGCCATATGCGCTCCCGTATGGGACAAAACGTGATGTGAACCAGCCCTAAACCGTATGTGTTTTTAAACCGTATACTGTTTTTGAAAGTGCATACAGGTCTGTCAGTTTTTATATAAAAAAAACAAAAAAAAAAACATACGTTTTTGAAAATGTTGTCCATTTTTAATGGGAGGGGTCTTGGGTGGGGACTTTAGGATGCAAATGTGCATGTGCAAAGTAAAAAAAACGTATACGGTTTCCCGTATGGAACCGTATACATGTGCGTTTCCCATTGATGTCCATGTTAAAAAATATGTAAGCAGTTGCAGTACAGTTTTTAAACCAGAGACAAAAACGTGGTCAACCATGGTTTTGAGTACGGGAGAAAACCGTATTGCAAGCAAACCGTACGCAACTGGATGCATCAGGATGCATACGGTTTTCAATTGTTTGTCTATGTATACGGTTTTCAATTGTTTGTCTATGTATACGGTTTTCAATCCGGTTCCATGCGTTTTCAATAATGAAATCGTATACGGGAAACGTACTTGAAAAACGTGGTGTGAACCCAGCCTTATATTGGGGGAGATTGAACAAAACCTGCCCAGAGGGAAAGTTGCTGAGTTGCCCATAGCAACCAATCAGATCGCTCCTTTCATTTTTCACAGGCCTCTTTATAAATGGAAGAAGCGATCTGATCAGCAACTTTTTCTCTGGACGGGTTTTCGTAAATCTCCCCCATTGAGCTTAAGTTACATCATATTATGCACCTTTCACATCCAGAGCTGCATTCAAAGTTCTGCTGCCGCTTGGAACTGTATGGTACTGTATGGTTATCCCAAGATTCAGACTTAGGATAGAGGAACAGCTGTAATACATGGACAGGCGGGGTCCTTCAGAGTGGGAGCTCATCTTCTAATAGGGCAGATGAAGGGTGTCTCATGGGCAGTACATTCAAATGTAGTGCTATTTAAAGTGGTACTCCGGTGGAAAACTTTTTTTTTTGTTTTTTTAAGTCAACTGGTGCCAGAAAGTTAAACAGATTTGTAAATTGCTTCTATTAAAAAATATTAATCCTTCCTGTACTTATTAGCTGCTGAATACTACAGAGGAAATTCTTTTCTTTTCAGAACACAGAGCTCTCTGCTGACATCATGACCACAGTGCTCTCTGGTGACATCTCTGTCCATTTTAAGAACTGTCCAGAGTAGGAGAAAATCCCCATAGCAAACATATGCTGCTCTGGACAGTTCAGAGATGTCAGCAGAGAGCACTGTGCTCGTGATGTCAGCAGAAAGCATTGTGTTTCAAAAAGAAAAGAATTACCTCTGTAGTATTCAGCAGCTAATAAGTACTGGAAGGATTAAGATTTTTAATAGAAGTAATTTACAAATCTGTTAAACTTTCTGGCACCAGTTGATTTAAAAAAAAAAAAAGTTTTCCACTGGAGTACCCCTTTAACAATAAAAAGTTTGGGGATAAGGAACTCTGTAGAAACTGAACCAGGAGGGGGCTGCTGTAAACTTTGGATTTAAAGGGGAACTCCAGTGGAAACAAGTAGAAAACTAATGTTTTCAAATCAACTGGTGCCTAAAAGTTAAAAAGATTTGTAAATTACGTCTATAAAAAAAATCTTAATCCTTCCAGTACTTATCAGCTGCTGTATGCTCCACAGGAAGTTGTGTAGTTCTTTCAAGTCTGACCACATTGCTCTCTGCTGCCACCTCTGTCCATGTCAGGAACTGTCCAGATTAGAATCATATCCCCATAGAAAACCTCTCCCACTCTGGACAGTTCCTGACATGGACAGAGGTGTCAGCAGAGAGCACTGTGGTCAGGCTGGAAAGAACTTCACATATTTCTATGTAGTATACAGCAGCTGATAAGTACTGGAAGGGTTAATATTTTTAAATAGAAGTGATTTACAAATCTGTTTAACTTTCTTGCACCAGTTGATTTGAAAACATTTTTTCCACCAGAGTACCCCTTTAAGGTCTGCACCAGACAAAGCTAGTCAGATGTTGAAGACCTATGGTGATCTGGATAAACCTGTATTGCTAAAGAAGCACTCCAATTTTTTTTTGTGCAGTTTTTTTTTTTTTTAACCCTAGCATGCACACTTGCCATCACTAGTGCTACAGCGCAATCTAGTTATTGCAGCTCAGCTGCTTTCATTACTGTAGCAGGGTCATGTGATCACCAACATGAACTACAGAAAATAAGTGTTAGTATTTTAGGAAGTCAGCTGACCCAGGACTGACCATTTCCTCTATGAACTACAGGATTATATTAACAAACTTCATATCTCTCCTCTCCCCAACCAGATCTGTATAGGGGGTACTTTTTTAAATCCACTGGTGCCAGAAAGTTAAACAGATTTGTAAATTACTTCTATTTAAAAAATCTTAATCCTTCCAGTATTTATAAGCTGCTGTATGTTCCACAGAAAGTGCTTTTCTTTTTGAATTTCCTTTCTGTCTGACCACAGTGCTCTCTGCTGCCACCTCTGTCCATGTCAGGAACTGTCCAGAGCAGGAGAGGTTTGTTATGGGGATTTGCTTCTACTCTGGACAGATTCCTGACATGGACAGAGGTGTCAGCAGAGAGCACTGTGGTCAGACAGAAAGGAAATTCAAAAAGAAAATAACTTTCTCTGGAGCATACAGCAGCTGATAAGTACTGGAAGGATTAAGATTTTAAAATAAAAGTAATTTACAAATCGGTTTACCTTTCTGGCCTTAGAAATATACGGTATTTGCAGAAATATTTAACTTGACATGGCCAACAAGTTTGCTTAGATAGGAATACCCCTTTAAATGACATTATGCTACTTAAGAAAGTTAAAATCTTTTCTCTCCCTACAGATTGTATAGTATTTACTGTAGCAAAAAAAAAAAAAATAATAATAATAATTTTCACATTGTCATTTGTCAACTCTACGTTAAAATATTCATACCCCTACAGCTTTATAGTCTTTATGTTTTTATGCATCCTTTTTATGTTTTTCTTTTATTCTTATCTTTGTAGAAAAATTTAAATAAATTCTCTTACTACATGGAAACCATCAGTAAGCTGGACAGGTGGAAAGTGCAAAGTTGACCAACCAGACCAGTGTTTCCCTACTAGGGTGCCTCCGGCTGTTGCAAAACTACAACTCTTAGCATGCCCCAGACAGCTGAAGGCTGTCTGGGCATGCTGGGAGTTATAGTTTAGCAACGGAACAAGGAACCGGGAAGAAAGATACAACCTGTGATATATTTTTAAGGGTACAAGAACGTGACCTTGATTAATTCTTAAAAAAAAAATAAAAAAATAAAAACTGGCCTTATCCGACATGTTTCTCCTTATTACAAAAATAAGGTTCATAAGGGAACAGCCACTAGGGATGCCAATAATCACCCTTATAGCTAGATAACATGGTGCAATTGATCAGGGTTTTCCAAATAGTGTGCCTCCAGCTGTAGCAAAACTACAACTCTTAGCATGCCCCAGATAGCCGAAGGCTGTTTGGGCATGCTGGGAGTTGTAGTTTAACAACAGAACAAGGAACCAGGAAGAAAGATACAACCTGTGTTATATTTTTTAGGGTACAAGAATGTGACCTTGATTAATTCTTAAAAAAATAAAAAATGGCCTTATCCGACACGTTTCTCCCTATTACAAAAATTAGGTTCATCAGGGAACTGCCAGTAGGGATGCCAATAATCACCCTTATAGCTAGATAACATGGCACAATTGATCAGGGTTTTCCAAATAGTGTGCCTCCAGCTGTAGCAAAACTACAACTCTTAGCATGCCCCAGATAGCCGAAGGCTGTTTGGGCATGCTGGGAGTTGTAGTTTAACAACAGAACAAGGAACCAGGAAGAAAGATACAACCTGTGTTATATTTGTTAGGGTATAAGAATGTGACCTTGATTAATTCTTAAAAAAATAAAAAAAATGGCCTTATCCGACATGTTTCTCCCTATTACAAAAATGAGGTTCATCAGGGGACAGCCACTAGGGATGCTAATAAACACCCTTATAGCTAGATAACATGGCGCAATAGATCAGGGTTTTCCAAATAGTGTGCCTCCAGCTGTAGCAAAACTACAACTCTTAGCATGCCCCAGACAGCTGAAGGCTGTTTGGGCATGCTGGGAGTTGTAATTTAACAACAGAACAAGGAACCAGGAAGAAAGATACAACCTGTGTTATATTTTTTAGGGTACAAGAATGTGACCTTGATTAATTCCTTAAAAATGGCCTTATCCGACATGTTTTTCCCTATTACAAAAATTAGGTTCATCAGGGGACAGCCACTAGGGATGCTAATAAACACCCTTATAGCTAGATAACATGGCGCAATAGATCAGGGTTTTCCAAATAGTGTGCCTCCAGCTGTAGCAAAACTACCACTACCAGCATGCCCGGACAGCCTTCGGCTGTCCGGGCATGCTGGTAGTGGTAGTTTTGCAACAGCTGGAGGCACCCTGGTTGGGAAACACTAACCCAGGCTATCTGAGCCACAGAGTTATGGTTCTACCGAAAAATCTAGATATCCTGCTTGCTGATGGTTTCCATGCAGTCAAAGCTTTTTTGTTTTCTACAATACATATGAGTATTGATAACTTTTGTAACATTTATTGCTACGTATTTTGCAAAGAAAAAACCCACAAAAACCTAAACATATGATAAAGAACAATAGTTTGTCACTGACTGTAGTGCACACCGCGCACATCTACTAACCTGCCACTTTGTCCCCCGTGCCTAATAGAAGACTGTTTATTTTTGAAGGTCCCATGGTCCCTCCCGGCCACCCCTCCTCTACAACTATGGTCGCTTCAGTCGGGGGGGCACCCGCTCCAGCCAGTGGACCTCCGCCTCCGCCACCACCTGGTCCTCCACCGCCATCAGGAGCTACCCCGCCACCCGCCCCTCCTCTACCCGCCGGGGGAAGCCAAGGAGTGGTATATGAAGACAGCCCAGCGTCGGGGCTGGCAGCAGCTCTGGCCGGTGCCAAACTGAGGAAAGTACAACGGGTGAGACTGCTATATACACTCCCTGCAACGTCGTCTCGGGAATATATATGTATACGTCTATGATGGCAGAGGAATGGGAAAGATAGGAGGGTCTGTCCTCAGGACGCAAAATATTTTATTCACTTTAATAATTATATATATGTATATGTTAATATGTATATATATATATATATATATATATATATATATATATATTTTTTTTTTTATATTTTTTTATTTATTTATTTTTATTATTATTATTATTATTATTATTATTATAATTATTTATTTTTTATTCATTTATTTATTTGTATCTTTTCTCTTTGAAGCCAGAAGATGTTTCAGGCAGTTCTAGTCCCTGCGGAGCTTCCAAAACTGATGCCAATCGAACAAGCAGTGGAGGCGGCGGAGGAGGATTAATGGAGGAAATGAATAAACTGCTGGCGAAAAGGTGCAGCTCACTATAAGAATCAAGGGAATGAATGGAGCATTCACTAGAACAGTATGCCAGTCACAGGGGAGGGATATTACCTGTATTATAATAGTTATACATAGGGAGCAGTATTATAGTAGTTATATTATTATACATAGAAAACAGTATTATAGTAGTTATATTATTGTACATAGAAGCAGTATTATAGTAGTCACAGGGGAGGGATATTACCTGTATTATAATAGTTATACATAGGGAGCAGTATTATAGTAGTTATATTATTGTACATAGAAGCAGTATTATAGTAGTTATATTCTTGTATATAGTGGCAGTATTATAGTAGTTATATTCTTGTATATAGGAGCAGTATTATAGTAGTTATATTCTTGTATATAGGAGCAGTATTATAGTAGTTATATTCTTGTATATAGGAGCAGTATTATAGTAGTTATATTCTTGTATATAGGAGCAGTATTATAGTAGTTATATTCTTGTATATAGGAGCAGTATTATAGTAGTTATATTCTTGTATATAGGAGCAGTATTATAGTAGTTATATTCTTGTATATAGGAGCAGTATTATAGTAGTTATATTCTTGTATATAGGAGGCAGTATTATAGTAGTTATATTCTTGTATATAGGAGCAGTATTATAGTAGTTATATTCTTGTATATAGGAGCAGTATTATAGTAGTTATATTCTTGTATATAGGAAGCAGTATTATAGTAGTTATATTCTTGTATATAGGAGCAGTATTATAGTAGTTATATTCTTGTATATAGGAGCAGTATTATAGTAGTTATATTCTTGTACATAGAAGCAGTATTATAGTAGTTCTATTCTTGTATATAAGAAGCAGTATTATAGTAGTTATAGAAGATTTATGTAAACCTTTGCAGATGAAAAACAGTGCAGTTGTCCAAAATGACCAATCAGAATCAGAGTCCTTTTTTAAAACTTAAAAGAAGCGATCTGATTGGTTGCTATCAGCAACTGCACCACTTTTCCCCTGCACAGGTTTTGATAAATCTCCCCCATAGTGTTTTATAACGATATTAATCTTAACATTTGTTGCAGAAGAAAAGCAGCCTCACAGACAGAAAAACCTGGGGACAAAAAAGAAGATGAATGCCAAAATGTGAGTGACTATAATTCTTCGTACTGTCTTTATTTTTTTCCCCAGCCTTAGGGTACGTTCACACGTGCGGATTTACAGCGTATTTTACACTGCAGATCCACTGGTGCAGGCCCGCTCCATGCTGGCTTTACATGTACCTGCTCGTAGTGGCAATACCCGCTACGAGCAGACACACTGGGATGTGCAAGGCGCAGTATACTCGCACATCACAGGCGCTCTCTGCCTAGCTCAGAGCAGGGAGAGCAGCCGCGATGTGCGAGTACACCGCGCACATTGCTGCACTGTGTCTGCTCGTAGCGGCGTATTGCCGCTACCAGCAGGAACATATAAAGCCAGTATACAGCGGGGCTTTCACCAGCGGATCCGCAGCTAAATACGCTGCGAAAATCCGCGCGTGTAAATGTACCCTTAGGTCTGATATTCTCTAGTTATTCTCTAGCTGTCCGAGCATGCTTGGAGTTGTGGTTTTGCAACAGCTGGAGGCACTTTGCAAAACACTGGTTAAGATTGTTATAGTTTCTGTTCTGTCATCATGCACATATACTTATATCTTTGTGCTTCTCTATAGGACGATGCCAGTCTCTCATCTTCTCCGAACACGCGGGGTCCCACACCTCAGAACTCTGCAGGTAACAAACACTTCTGTATAATATATATTCATTTAAAGAGTCCACTGTGTGAGATTAGAAGAAATTCATAAATAGGAAAAAGACGATTTTTTTATTTTTTATTTTTTTATGTCAGCACTATTCTTTATTTAAAATAAATAAAAAACTATTGAGGAAATTTAAAGGGTACCTCTCATCAAATAAACTTTTGATATATTTTAGATTAATGAATGTTGAATAACTTTCCAATAGCATGTTAATGAAAAATATGCTTCTTTCTATTGTATTTTTCCCGATCAGTCCTGTCAGCAAGCATTTCTGACTCATGCTGGAGTCCTAAACACTCAGAGCTGCCAGCCTGCTTTGTTCACAGCCAAACAGGCTGTGAACAAAGCAGGCTGGCAGCTCTGAGTGTTCTCCTTTGTGAACAAAGCAGACTGGCAGCTCGTAGTGTTTAGGACTCCTGCATGAGTCTGAAATGCTTGCTGCCAGAACTGGTTGGGAGACCCCTAGTGGTCATTTCTTCAAAGTGGAAAATTAAATAGAAAGAAGCATATTTTTTAATAACATGCAATTGTAAAGTTATTCTGCATACATTAATCTATAATATATCAAAAGTTTTTTTGAAGAGAGGTACCCTTTAATGCTTACAACACAAAACGGGCATAAAAAGTTGCAAGTTTTTGTACAATGCTCAAAATTTTTCCGCAAAACACAGGAAAATGTAAATTTTTTTGTTTTTGTAAAATAAGGCTTGCGCAAAAATTTGTATCTTTTTTTTTAAGCCTGACAGCTGCCATGGAAGCCTTGAAAAATACCAAGGCTTCTCAACATTCTGCTTTACTGCACTTAGGTCCCCATAGGATCCTATAGTCCGCATTTCGCAGCCAGAATTTTGCCAATAAAATGTTGTCATCTCAAATCTACTCCAAAGGGTTATCCAGTTGCTTTTTTTCCAGAAACAGCACCACTGTTGTCCTCAGATTGTCTTTGGTAATGCAGCTCAGTTCCATTAAAGTAGATGGAACTGTGTTGTAATACCACTCACAACCTGAGGACAGGTGTGGCGCAATTTTTGTAGGAAAGCAGCTTTGTTTTTGTTTTTTTACTACTGATAACCCCTATAATTGTCCATTTTAGGATGATGTTCAATATGGCTCTGTTTTTCCAATACAGATTTGCTGCCGGCACTAGAGGAAACTTCCTCCATACTGGTCACACCTAAGGACTACAGACGTAAATGTACGTCCTGATGCGGTGGTACTTAATGCACCAGGACGGAACATTTACGTCCTGTACCTGATGCGAGCACCAGACCAATGCGAGCATCATACACGCATCATACACGCATCATACACGCATCATACACGCATCACACACGCATCATACATGCATCACACACGCATCATACACGCATCACACACGCATCATACACGCATCATACACGCATCATACACGCATCATGCACGGCATGATCGAAAGGTTAAATATAAGCAAAAGTTGTACCAATAGAAACTACAGATCATGGCTCAAAAAATTACCCCCATACCACTCTGTATACGAAAAAATGAAAAATTTATTGGTAGTCAAAATAGGGCAATTTTAAACATAAAAAAATTTTCTTGAAAAAGTTTGAGATTTTTTTTAACCCCTTGCCGCAAATGGACATTCATTCACGTCCATCTGCGGCTCCCGAGGTATGACGCGTGCTCAGCAGGACAGCGCGCTTCATACCCAGTGGGTCTCGGTTGCTATAAGCACTCAGCACCCACGGCAAATGCCGGACATCGCCGATCAGGCTGATTCCTGGCATTAAACCTTTAGACGCGGCGATCAAGTTTGAACGAAAGTAAATAATGTTGGGTAGCTCAGCACTGCTGTTCGGAACCGCTGTGGTGAAATCACAGCGTCCCGAACAGCTTGCAGGACGTGAGGAGGATCCCAACCTGCCTCCTCGCTGTCCGATCGCCGAATGACTGCTCCGTGCCTGAGATCCAGGCAGGAGCAGTCAAGCGGCGATAACACTGATCAGTGTTATGCTATTGCATAATAGTGATAAGTGTATTCAATCAGTGTGTGCAGCGTTATAGTCCCCTATGGGAGCTATAACATTGCAAAAAAAGTGTAAAAAAAAAAAATTATTACAAAGATCATTTAGCCCCTCCCCTAATAAAAGTTTGAATCACCCCCCTTTTCCCATTTAAAAAAAAAAAAAAAAAAAAAACCTGTCTAAATAAAAATAAACATATGGGGTATATGTCAAAATTATAAAAAATGTATCATTAATTAAACCGCACAGTCAATGGCGTACACGTAAAAAATTCCAAAATAGCTTATTTTTGGTCACTTTTTATACCATAAAAAATGAATAAAAAGTCCGATCAAAACAAAAATGGTACCGATAAAAACTTCAGATCACAGCGCAAAAAATGAGCCCTCATACCGCCCCTTATACGGAAAAATAAAAAAGTTATAGGGGTCAGAATAGGACATTTTCAACATATAAATTTTGGTGCATGTAGTTAAAAAAAAAATTTTTGTAGTAAAATAAAACCTATATAAATTGTGTATCCTTGCGACCGTGTGGACCTACAGAATAAATATTAGGGGCAATTTTTTCCCGAAAACTGGACCGCGTAGAAACGGAAGCCGCTAAAATTTACAACATGGCTTTTTTTCCCTTCAATGTTGCCCCACAAATCATTTTTTTTCTGGTTTTGCAGTAGATTTTGTGGTGAAATTATTAATTGTATTACAAAGTAAAATTGTTGGTGCAAAGAACAAGCCCTCATATGGATTTTTAGGTGGAAAATTGAAAGTGTTATGACTTTTAGAAGGTGAGAAGGAAAAAACAAGAGTGCAAAAACTAAAAATCGCAAAGGAGGCAAGGGGTTAAAGGGGTACTCCGGTGGAATTTTTTTTTTTTAATCAACTGGTGCCTGAAAGTTAAACAGATTTGTAAATTACGTCTATTTAAAAATATTAATCCTTCCAGGACTTATCAGCTGCTGTATGCTCCAGAGGTTCTTTTCTTTTTGAATTTCTTTTCTGTCTGACCACAGGGAGACATGGATAGAGGTGTCAGCAGAGAGCACTGTGGTCAGACAGAAAAGAACTACACAACTTACAAATCTGTTAAACTTTCTGGCACCAGTTGATTTAAAAAAAGAAAAGTTTTCCACCGGAGTACCCCTTAAGGCCTCTGTATGAGAATGTTGTAAAATAACGTGATTTTCTTCCAGACTTGGGTAAAAAACCATGGGAGAGAAGTAATTCAGTGGAAAAGCCTGTGCCGTCATTACTGTCCAGGTGAGTGTCGGCTGCAGTCTTGTTGCATGGACATTGTCTTGTAGTGCGCTCTATTCATGTGCTATCTCATTCCATTGCCATAGAACCCCACCAGTGGTGAAGAGTCCTGAAGCTAAGAGCCCCATACAATCTCAGCCACCCTCTAGGTACCAGAGCCGACCGAAGCTCTTTGACTGTATCATCTTGTGCTGTGCCGACTCTCGTCTCCACCTGTCCGTGCTGCATCATCATTGTAGTGCTCGGTGTAGTGTCCTCGCTGTGCACCCATTGCCTGGACACAACTTCTTCTTAGAAATCCTTCACCTGACATAGTTTACAGATAGAAGTAATGGACAAATAACGGAAACTTTCTATCTTAGATTATATATTGTATATTTCTCTCTATCCATACATATCCATACATATACCTACCTATACTCATACATATCCATACCAATACATACCTATACCTACACCTACCTATACATACCTATACCTACCTTTACTCATACATATCCATACCTATACCTACCTACCTATACATACCTATACTTATACATTCCTATACCTACCTATACATACCTATACCTACCTTTACTCATACATATCCATACCTATACCTACCTACCTATACATACCTATACTTATACATTCCTATACCTACCTACCTATACGTACCTATGTCTACCTATACTCATACATATTCATACCTATACCTACCTACCTATACCTATATCTACCTATACTCATACATATACATACCTATACCTACCTACCTATACCTATATGTACCTATGTCTACCTATACTCATACATATCCATACCTATACTTATACGTACCTATACCTACCTACATTACCTACCTATACCTGTACATACCTATACCTACCTCCCTATACATACCTGTACCTACCTATACCTATCTATATAAATACAAAACTATACATATCTATACCTACCTATACTGATACATATCCATACCTATACATACCTATACCTACCTACCTATACATACCTATACCTACCTTTACTCATACATATCCATACCTATACCTACCTATACATGCCTATACGTACCTATGCCTACCTATACTTATACATACCTATACCTACCTACCTACCTATACATACCTATAAAGTGAGAGGTAGGAAAATGTTTCCAGCCCGCAGAATAGTGAGCGCAGTAATATATCATAGTAGAGACTGTAAGGCTGCATTCACACCACGTTTTTACAATACAGTTCCCGTATACATTTTCAATTTGAAAACCGTACAGAATCGTATTGAAAACCGTATGCATTGACTCTCCATTGAAAACCGTATGCCAAAAGATGCATCAGGTTGTGTCCGTTTTGCGTCTTGTACGGTTTTGTCTATTTTATCCCGTACCCAAAACCGTAGCCTACCACAGTTTTTGGTCTGGGTGAAAAACCGTATTGAAACCGTATACGTTTTTTTTTTAACATAGGAGTGAGGGGGAACCTTACAGAACCGTATGTGTGTACAGTTCCATCCGGTTTGCACTATACGGTTTTTTACTTTGCACACCGAAAGTTTTTTTTCTTGAAATTTCAATCAAACAAGAGTAACTTTATTCATAATGGAGTGAAAAGTTAAAAACATATACTTTTTTTTCTTAAAAAACGGATGCAACCGGACATCATTTTTCAAACCGTATACGGGTTAATATTTGTACACACGTTTTTACGGTTTTGAGGAATCCGTTTTTCATCAAAAACCTGATACGGGAACTGTATTGCAAAAACGTGGTGTGAACCCACCCTAAAAAAAGGATAAAATTATGTATTTTTTCATGGTTAATATATATTCTAAGATAGAAATTAGAGGGGTCAAATCTAGGGACCATGTTGTTCTATGACAGTGTTTCCCAAACAGGGTGCCCCCAGCTGTTGCAGAACTACAACTCTCAGCATGCCCGGACAGCCTTTGGCTGTCCGGGCATGCTGGGAGTTGTAGTTCTGCAACAGCTGGGGGCACCCTGGTTGGGAAACACTGTTATATGATATGCCCTCTGATGGGGACGGAGCACAAGGTTTTAAGGCTTAAAGGGGACACTCTAGTAGAAAAAAAAATGTTTTCAAATCAACTGGTGTCAGAAAGTTATATAAATTTGTAAATTACTTTCATACATTTTTTTTTATCCTTCCAGTACTTATCAGCAGCTGTATGCTCCAGAGGAAGTTGTGAAGTTCTTTTCATTCTGACCACAGTGCTCTCTGCTGCCACCTCTGTCAGTGTCAGGAACTATCCAGAGCAGGAACAAATCCCCATAGCAAATTTCTCCTGCTCTGGACAGTTCTTGACACAGACAGAGGTGGCAGCAGAGAGCACTGTGGTCAGACTGGAAAGAACACCACAACTTCCTCTGAAGAATACAGCAGCTGATAAGTACTGGAACTGTTAAGATTTTTTAATAGAAGTAATTTACAAATCTGTTTAACTTTCTGGCACCAGATGATTTGAAAACAAATGTTTTTAGGGAAGAGAGGAGGGTTGCCCCTGTTTAAAAAAAAATAAATAAATAAAATCATTCCCCGCTTCAGTGCAAAGACTGGCAGCTTCCTCTGTGACAGACAATGGGTGCACCTAAAATCATGTCCTAGTTGTCTCATCCTATATGGTGATCATACTGTCCACAAATATAAGACCACACCATTGTATCAGACTGCACCACTGCATCATTGTGTTTTAGTGTCGCAGTTTTACCGTTTAAAGGGGTACTCCGCCCCTAGACATTTTATCTGCTATCCAAAGGATAGGGTATAGGATGTCTGATTGTGGGGGGTCCGGCCGCTGGGACCCCTTGTGATCTCCGGTCGGCACCCCGTAATCCGCATGCCCATAGTGCACTCCGCTATGTTCCGAATTACGAGCGACCATAGCCGTCACCCCCCCCCCCCCCATAAATGGAGGGGGGTGATGACCACAGCCTAGCACAGCCAGGGGTCTGAACATAAATGGGGTGGGGTCACACGTGCCATAATTTGCTGTGTATTTTCGGCAGCTGATTTAGCTACCTATTAACGACAACCGGTGGGAAAATACGTGTGACCCTGCCCGAAATCTCTCTAAAATATTGTTAAGCTTTGATTTATTCATCCTCTTCTTCTCCTGAGATGTATGAAAACAAATCCCATGTACTATACTCAGTCTAGTGTTTCCCAACCAGGGCGCCTCCAGCTGTTGCAAAACTAATATTCCCAGCATGCCCGGACAGCCAAAGGGTGTCCGGGCATGCTGGGAGTTGTAGTTTTGCAACAGCTAGTGGCCCCCTGGTTGGGATAACACTGCTCTAGTCCAGTGGTCTCCAGACTGCGGACCTCCAGATGTTGCAAAACTACAACTCCCAGCATTCAGAAAGGGGCAGTAGATATACATGACTGTGTGTGACAACTGTGACTAGATTCCTCAGTGGTTTCAGCTTTTAAGCAGGTGCTCCCCTGTATGCGATTGTCTAGAGCAACTATTGCAGGTGCTCCTCTGTACACCATTGTCTAGAGCAACTATTGCAGGTGCTCCTCTGTACTCCATTGTCTAGAGCAGCTATTGCAGGTGCTCCTCTGTACTCCATTGTCTATAGCAGCTATTGCAGGTGCTCCCCTGTACTCCATTGTCTAGAGTAGCTATTGCAGGTGCTCCTCTGTACACCATTGTCTATAGTAGCTATTGCAGGGGCTCCTCTGTACTCCATTGTCTAGAGCAGCTTATTGCAGGTGCTCCTCTGTACTCCATTGTCTAGAGCAGCTTATTGCAGGTGCTCCTCTGTACTCCATTGTCTAGAGCAGCTATTGTCGGTGCTCCTCTGTACTCCATTGTCTATAGCAGCTATTGCAGGTGCTCCCCTGTACTCCATTGTCTAGAGTAGCTATTGCAGGTGCTCCTCTGTACACCATTGTCTATAGTAGCTATTGCAGGGGCTCCTCTGTACTCCATTGTCTATAGTAGCTATTGCAGGTGCTCCTCTGTACACCATTGTCTATAGTAGCTATTGCAGGGGCTCCTCTGTACACCATTGTCTATAGTAGCTATTGCAGGGGCTCCTCTGTACTCCATTGTCTAGAGCAGCTTATTGCAGGTGCTCCTCTGTACTCCATTGTCTAGAGCAGCTATTGTCGGTGCTCCTCTGTACACCATTGTCTATAGCAGCTATTGCAGGTGCTCCCCTGTACTCCATTGTCTAGAGTAGCTATTGCAGGTGCTCCTCTGTACACCATTGTCTATAGTAGCTATTGCAGGGGCTCCTCTGTACTCCATTGTCTAGAGCAGCTTATTGCAGGTGCTCCTCTGTACTCCATTGTCTAGAGCAGCTATTGTCGGTGCTCCTCTGTACTCCATTGTCTAGAGCAGCTATTGCAGGTGCTCCCCTGTACTCCATTGTCTAGAGCAGCTATTGCAGGTGCTCCCCTGTACTCCATTGTCTAGAGCAGCTATTGCAGGTGCTCCTCTGTACTCCATTGTCTATAGCAGCTATTGCAGGTGCTCCTCTGTACTCCATTGTCTAGAGCAGCTTATTGCAGGGGCTCCTCTGTACTCCCTTGTCTATAGTAGCTATTTCAGGTGCTCCCCTGTACGCCATTGTCTAGAGCAGCTATTGTCGGTGCTCCTCTGTACTCCATTGTCTAGAGCAGCTATTGCAGGTGCTCCCCTGTACTCCATTGTCTAGAGCAGCTATTGCAGGTGCTCCTCTGTACTCCATTGTCTAGAGCAGCTTATTGCAGGGGCTCCTCTGTACTCCATTGTTTATAGCAGCTATTGCAGGTGCTCCTCTGTACTCCATTGTCTAGAGCAGCTATTGCAGGTGCTCCTCTGTACTCCATTGTGTATAGCAGCTATTGCAGGTGCTCCTCTGTACTCCATTGTCTAGAGCAGCTATTGCAGGTGCTCCTCTGTATGCCATTGTCTAGAGCAGCTATTGCAGGTGCTCCTCTGTATGCCATTGTCTAGAGCAGCTATTGCAGGTGCTCCCCTGTATGCCATTGTCTAGAGCAGCTATTGCAGGTGCTTCTTTGTACTCCATTGATTTGAGCAGCTTATTGAATGTGCCTGATATCTTTAAACAAAACAGGGCTCAATAAAGGATTTGCTTCACACAGCATCTAAGCCAGTTGCCTCCAGCTGTTGCTAAACTACAGCACCCAGGTTGTTGGGAGTTGTAGTTTTGCAACAGCTGGAGGCACCCTGGTTGGGAAACACTGATCTAAGCAGCTGTGACCAAGAGAGCATGTACCATAAGGGCAACTCTTGCAACCATAATGAGGACTCTGCAGAGAGAGGGGTCGTCCAGGAGAGATCAGATCAGTCTTTGCAGGATTCCCTCTCTCCACTATCAATGCAACTTTCACCAGCCAGCAGCACCCAGATTGGGGGTCCTGCCCCCACCTTATACTGGGGCAAAGAGAGGCTCCTTATGTGCCAAGATGGGGAACAGGCAGAGGCGAAGCTATAGAGGTAGCAGACGCACCAGGACCCTGGTGTCTAAGGGGGCCCCATTTCACATCTGCCCCATTAGAGACCAGTAATATACAGTAATTTGCATATGGGGCCCTGTTGCAGATTTTGAATCGGGGCCCATAAGCTACAAGCTACGTCTCTGGGAACAGGAGCTGCAATTCTCTCCTTTTGTAAAAGTACCTAAAGAGGTTACGGACCTACCAAGCTATTATGGAAGAAACATGGCAATATACATGGTAAACACTGTACAAAAGTATACCGCCATTAAGTGCCACATAGTACAATCCTAACGGCTCCGAGCTAAATTCACTCTCAATAATAAATAATATATATATATATTAGTGATAACCAATAGAGAAGAAAGAAACAAGTGGCACTGCTAGCAACCACAGGGTCTAATTATAAAGGATACACATCGGAGGTTTACAACAGATAGGTACTTGTACAAGGGGTCCCATCGGCGGTGCTAGGTGAAACAGAACGTAGTCAATAATAGAACAAACAAAGAACAAAATCACACCTGCACTCACCGCAAGGGTACCGCAACTCCGGCCTCACTCCAACGGTGCCTCCAATCAACGATCCGGCATATCAGATGTGGAGC
Source organism: Hyla sarda (assembly GCF_029499605.1). Classification (NCBI taxonomy): domain Eukaryota; kingdom Metazoa; phylum Chordata; class Amphibia; order Anura; family Hylidae; genus Hyla; species Hyla sarda. The sequence continues at coordinate 14,397,378 of NC_079199.1, forward strand.
GCTCAGAAAAGGCGACTGCCGGCGGTTTCACGCAATCACTATGCGCTTCATCCGGCCTACGAGGCCGGATGAAGCGCATAGTGATTGCGTGAAACCGCCGGCAGTCGCCTTTTCTGAGCGCTCCACATCTGATATGCCCGTTCGTTGATTGGAGGCACCGTTGGAGTGAGGCCGGAGTTGCGGTACCCTTGCGGTGAGTGTAGGTGGGATTTTGTTCTTTGTTTGTTCTATTACATATATATATATATATATATATATATATATATATATATATATATATATATATATTAGTGTCGAGGGTGCTGACTCAGGCTGCATGCACACCACGTTTTTGCAATACAGTTCCCGTATACGGTTTAAAGTTAAAAACCGTACGGAACCGTATAGAAAACCGTATGTCAAACGCATCATCCGGTTTAGTCCGTTTTGCGTCTTATACGGTTTTGTCTGTTTTTTTTTTTTTTTTTTTACCCATACCCAAACCCATACCCACCCTACCACATTTTTTGGGCTGGGTGAAAACCCATATTAAAAACTGTATACTTTTTTTTTATTAATTAATTAATTAATTTATTTATTTATTTTAATTAATTAATTTATTTATTTTAACATGGGAGTCAATGGGAACCGTACAGAAGCGTATGTGCGTACGGTTCCATCTGGTTTCCACCATAAGGTTTTTGACTTTGCACAGTTTTGTTTCTTGGAATTTCAATCAAACAAGTGAAACTTTATTCAAAATGAAGTGAAAAGTTAAAAACGTATGTTTTTTTTTTCATAAGAAACTGATGCAACCGGACATAATTTTTCAAACCATATACGGGTTTTGATACAGTTTAGTCAGGTTTTGAGGAATACGTTTTTTTTTAAATCAAAAACCTGATACGAGAACTGTATTACAAAAACGTGATGTGAATGAAGCCATAGTGGATATGCTCGATGGGTCGTCAATCTGGCGCCAAAGCTTTGAGCTGGATTTAGTCCCAGAGTTGAAGGGATTGTACAGGATTAGAAAAGCTCGAGTGCTTTCTCCCAAAAAGAGCGCCACACCAAACCACAGGTTGCGTGCGGTACTGCCGGTCAGTCTCCATTCAAGTCAGTGAAGCAGCGTTTCGATACCAGACAACAACACCTGACCTGGTTTGGTTTGGGATCGGGTTAGGGGGTGTAAAGTAATGAAAATTAAATGTACAGTAGAGAAGTGGCGGAAGTGTTTTTTACGGTCGATTTTAACTTTGCTACATTTTGGGCAGGATGAAGCCTGTAAACAGCAGCAATGACGTATCGACGGACGCCTTAGATTTCGACCGAATGAAACAAGTAAGTACTCGGCTATGGTTTTTTTTTTTTAACAGTGTAAGGATGCCGCTATCTGGTAAGGCTAGGTTCACATTGCCATTTGTATTCGACCTATTAAGGGTCTGATCGGACCCTAAAAAACCGGTCAGATGCAAACAGCTACTGCTGGGATCTGACAGACCCCCATTGACTTGCATGGGGTCCGTTTGTGATCTGGTAATTTTACTTACTCTGAGTCAGGGTTTTCCAACCAGGGTGTCTCCAGCTGTTCCAAAACTACAACTCTCAGCCTGTAAATGTCCGGGCATACTGGGAGTTGTAGTTTTGCAACAGCTGAAGGCACCCTGGTAGGAAACACTGCTCTAAGCTCCCATTTCTCCTGTATAAAAGTATAAACTAAATCTGTAGTGGGCATGAACTAAAGCTAGATGATCCTGGATATATACACTAGATCAGTGTTTCCCATCCAAGGTGCCTCCAGCTGTTGTAAAACTACAACTCCCAGCATGCCCGGACAGCCTTTGGCTGTCCGGGCATGCTGGGAGTTGTAGTTTTGCAACAGCTGGAGACACCCTGGTTGGGAAACACTGCATTAGATAAATGTTGATAAACCCCATGATTTTGTCAGGACCGGCCAATTATGTATGTGGAGGGGGGCTCCCGACTCCCCCGAATGGGTCAGCTGAAAAAAAAAAAAAATTAAAAAGGCACCACATCTGTCCTCAAGTTGTTTGTGGTATTGCAGATCCGTTCCATTAAAAGTGAATGGAGCCAAGTTGTAGTACCACGCGCAACCTGAGGACAGGGGTGGTGCTGTGTGCTTCTTTTTTTCTTTTTTTTTTTAAGTAAATAGCTCTGATTTCTATTCTGAGAACTCCTATAAGATTTATATTTTTTATTTAATGGATTCTGACTTTTTTATTTTTTATTTTTTTTATTATTGGGGGGGGGGGGGGGAGGCTCTTGACGTTCTTTGCTGAGTGTTTATTGTTGCTTTTTTAACATTTCCATTTATTTATTTTTTAAAGGAAATACTAGAGGAAGTTGTTAGAGAGTTACATAAAGTCAAAGAAGAGATTATTGATGGTAAGTTAATCCTACCTCTTCCATTCCTTAGATCAGTGTTTCCCAACCAAGGTCCCTCCAGCTGTTGTAAAACTACAACTCCCAGCATGCTGGGAGTTTTGCAGCAGCCGGAAGAACCCTGGTTGGGAAACGCTGGACTAAGGCATAGTGGTAAACAATTCCGTGTATTAGGAAAATATTTAGGTGGAGATTCATCAAAACCTGTCGAGAGGAAAATTTGACCAGTTGCCCATAGCAACCAGATTGTTTTTCATTTTTGAAAAGGCCTCTGAAAAATAAAAGAAGCGATCTGATTGGTTGCTATGGGCAACTGGTCAAATTTTCCTCTTGACAGGTTTTGATAAATCTCCCCCTCATGTGTCAACTTAAAGGGATACTCCGCCCCTGGCATCTTATCCCTTATCCAAAGCATAGGGGATAAGATGTCAGATCGCCGTGGTCCCGCTGCTGGGGACCCCGGGGATCGCTGCTGCAGCACCCCGATATCATTACTGCGCAGAGTGAGTTCGCTCTGTGCGTAATGACGGGCGATACAGGGGCCGGAGCAGCGTGACGTCATGGCTCCGCCCCTCATGACACCACGGCCCGCCCCCTTAATGCAAGCCTATGGCAGGGGGAGTGACGACCGCCACGCCCCCTCCCATAGACTTGTATTGACGGGGGCGGGCTGTGACGTCACGAGGGGCGGAGCCATGACATAACGATGCTCCGGCCCCTGTATCGCCCGTCATTTCGCACAGAGCGAACGCGCTCTGCGCAGTAATGATGGCGGGGTGCTGCAGCAGCGATCCCCGGGGTCCACAGCCGCGGGACCCCGGCCATCTGACATCTTATCCCCTATCCTTTGGATAGGGGATAAGATGTCTAGGGGCGGAGTACCCCTTTAAACACAATGGAGGACATATTGAAAAGCTCTGGTATCTACTCTTATATTTAGACGATGCAGACTAAGGCCGGGTTCACACCACGTTTTTGCAGTACAGTTCCCGTATACGTTTTCAATTTGAAAACCGTACGCCAAACGATGCATCCGGTTGTGTCCGTTTGGAATCCTGTAAGTTTTTTTCCCGTAGCCTACCACGGTTTTTGGTCCAGGTGAAAATCAGTGTTTAAACGTATACATTTTTTTTTTACATGGGAGTCAACGGGAACCTTACAGAACAGTAGGTGCGTACGGTTCCATCCAGTTTTCACCATACAGTTTTTGACTTTGATTGAAATTCCAAGAAAAAAAAAACTGTGCAAACAAGTGAAACTTTATTCATAATGGAGTGAAAAGCTAAACATATACTTTTTTTTTTCTTAAAAAACAGATGCAACCGGACATCATTTTTCAAACCTTATACGGATTAATATTTGTACACACGTTTTGATACAGTTTCGTCAGGTTTTGAGGAATCAGTTATCAAATAAAAAACCTGATACGGGAACTGTATTGCAAAAACGCAGTGTGAACCCAGCCTAAGATTGCGTGAGATTTTTAACAGTGACTGTTGGAACACACACCTTAAGATGCGTCACATTTTCAGTCTACACCACATCTGAGGGGGAAAAGTTAAAGGGGCACTCCGGAAGAAAACAATGTTTTCAAATCAACTGGTGCCAGAACGTTCGACAGATTTGAAATTTACTTTCATATAAAAGTCTTAACCCTCCCAGTACTTATGAGCTGCTGTATGCTTCAGAGGAAGTTGTGTAGTTCTTTCCAGTCTGACCATAGTGCTCTCTGCTGCCACCTCTGTCCGTGTCAGGAACTGTCTGTTACCTATAGGGATTTGCTCCTGCTCTGGACAGTTCCTGACACGTACAGAGGTGGCAGCAGAGAGCACTGTGGTAATCAGTGTATATGATGCAAACTAGTTCAAATTCTTTTGAAAGTGTGTGCTGCCAATTTAAAGGAGAACTCTGGTGGAAAACAATAATATTATTATTATTATTTTTTTTTTTTTTTTATCAACCGGTGCCAGAAACTTCTATTAAAATATTTTAATCCTCCCAGTACTTATCAGCTGCTGTATGCTCAAGAGGAAGTTGTGTAGTTCTTTCCAGTCTGACCACAGTGCTCTCTGTTGACACCTCTGTCCATGACAGGAACTGTCCAGAGCAGGAACAAATCCCCATAGCAAACTTCTCCTGGTCCGGACAGTTCCTGATACGGACAGAAGTGTCAGCAGAGAGCACTGTGGTCAAACTGGAAAAAACTACACAACTTCCTCTGGAGCATACAGCAGCTGATAAGTACTGGAAGGATTTAGCATGATCCTATAACTAGGGGCACAGAGGTAGCGGTCATACCAGGGACCTGTGACTAAAGGGACCCCATACCAGTAGTATGAAAGGCACATAGTAGACATAGTACAGGTTTTGCATTGGGGACCATGTTAGGCCTCTGTCTATAATGGCATTTCTATTGTATTGCTGGGGCCAAGATAAGCAAGCTTCACACTGATTTCTCTTTGCACAATACTTATGTTTTTTTACTCTATTTTTTTTTCTTTCAGCTATCAGGCAGGAACTGAGCAGAATTAGTACAACATAATGGAGGGAATCGTCCGGTTCGGGAATGTACAGTGGAGTCCAAGCAGGGCTGATGATTTGCGTGTGGAATTGGTCACTGACTAAAGGGGGACTGCACCTGCACTCTGTTCCTATCCCCGTAGCAGACACACTTTGAAGCTTACGGCCTTGGATTTTGCTTTAAGTCTTAAAAAAAAAAATATTCAAAACATTTTACATTTCTGAATTTTATTTTTAGACCTTCATCTGACTTTGCACACCGAGATTCATCAGCCTTTTTTTTTTGTATGATATATTTGCTTATTTAAATGTATTATTTTTCATTTAGTAGTAGTTACGGAAAAAAAAAAAAAAAGAGAAATGTGAGCTATTTGCTTTATTAGGACGAACTTCAGAGTAATTTAACTGGTAGTCTGCAGTGTTAGGACCCTTTTCTTGCCAACAGAATTTTATTGCAGAATCACGAGAAAGAAAAAAAAAGATCCAGACACTTTACAAAGATCGTACGGTATGTTGAAAAAAATAAAAAAAAATATAAAAAAGTAAAAAAAAAATAATTCCACTTCATCACAATATTACAATGGTACATCAGTGCACCACAGTAGCTGTGTTCATATTGGTAATAAATTGTTTATTGTCCAGAGCGCTGGTTTTGCGAGTCGTTTTTATTTCAAGGTGACCTTGTCATATAAAATATATATTTTTTACGTCAGAGCGGTGTTTCCCTACCAGGGTGCTTTTAGCCTGTGCAAAACCACAACTCCCAGCATGCCCGGACAGCCTATAAGACATCTTATCCCCTATCCAAAGGTAGGACCCCTGCGATCTCAGCTGCGGCACCCCAGACATCCGATGCACGGAGTGAACTTCGCTCCATGCTGGATGACTGGCGATGCGGGGCGGAGGCTCGTGACATCACGACCACGCCACGTTTGTGACATCACAGCCACTTCCCCTAAATGCAAGTCTATGGGAGAGAGCGTGACGGCCGTCATGCCCCCTCCCATAGACCTGCATTGAGGGGGCGTGACCTTGATGTCATGAGCCTCCGGCGATGCGCCTGATGCTCTAAACCGGTGTTTCCCAACCAGGGTGCCTCCAGCTGTTGCAAAACTACAACTCCCAGCATGTCCGGACAGCCAACGGCTGTCCGGGCATGCTGGGAGTTGTAGTTTTGCAACAGCTGGAGGTACCCTGGTTGGGAAACACTGTGATAACTGGTCCAAAGGCTGTCCGGGCATGCTGGGAGTTGTAGTTTTGCAACAGCTGGAGGCACCCTGGTTTAGGAAACACTGTCGTAGAGACATGAACATTTTTAGTCAAACAGGTCTGACCAGAATAGTTGGTCTGTGCCATGTGATCGAGGCAGAATCCCAATATTTAGGATATGAGCTGCAGACACCAACAGAGGGGTGAAAGGACAGCAATATCACACATAACTTTGCTATGTCAATGGGTTTGCTACAACTTATGAAATCATGATTTTCTACATGGGCTTAGGTGCCGCAGGATCGCTTGCCTGCTGTGTGTCCCCTCCCTCCTCCCTGTCCTGGATGATTGACATACAGGACAGAGAACAGTGTCTCTAAATCCCATAAGATACTGAGCAGCTTGGCCTCATCTTCTTGACACTTTAGCCCAGGGAGAAAATCATAATTTTATAAGCTGTAGCAAAGTGTCAAGGAGGCAGGGACGAGCTGCTAAGTGCGGAAAGGAGACACCAGAGGCAAGTAATACTGTGGCACTAAATGGGCAATGTCAAATAAAAAAAAACTTTTATATACACTGCTCAAAAAACACAATGTAACTCCAAGTCAATGACACTTCTGTGAAATCCCACTGTCCACTCAGGAACAACACTGATTGACAATCAATTTCAAATGCTGTTTTGCAAATGGAACAGACAACAGGTGGAAATTATAGGCAATGAACAAGACACCACAATAAAGGAGTGGTTATGCAGGTGGTGACCGCAGACCACTTCTCAGTTCCTATGCTTCCTGGCTGTTTTGGTCACTTTTTGAATGCTGGCGGTGCTTTCACTCTAGTGGTAGCATGAGACTGAGTCTACAACCCACACAATTGGCTCAGGTAGTGCAGCTCATCCAGGATGGCACATCAATGCGAGCTGTGGCAAGAAGGTTTGCTGTGTCTGTCAGTGTAGTGTCCAGAGAATGGAGGCGCTACCAGGAGACAGGCCAGTACATCAGGAGATGTGGAGGAGGACGTAGGAGGGCAACATCCCAGCAGTAGGACCGCTACCTCCGCCTTTGTGCCAGGAGGAGCACTGCCAGAGCCCTGCAAAATGACCTCCAGCAGGCCACAAATGTGCAGGTGTCCACTCAAACGGTCAGAAACAGACTCCATGAGGGTGGTATGAGGGCCCAACATCCACTGGTGGATGTGCTTACAGCCCAACACCATGCAGGACGTTTGGCATTTGCCAGAGAACACCAAGATTGGCAAATTCGACACTGGTGCCCCTGTGCTCTTCACAGATGAAAGCAGGTTCACACTGAGCACGTGACACAGGCTGGAGATGCTGTGGAGAACATTCTGCTACCTGCAACATCCTCCAGCATGACCAGTTTGGTGGTGGGTCAGTAATGTTGTGGGGGTGGCATTTATTTGGGGGGCTGCACAACCCTCCATGTGCTTGCCAGAGGTAGCCTGACTGCCATTAGGTGCCGAGAGGAGATCCTCAGACTCCTTGTTAGACCATATGCTGGTGAACCTGTTGTAAGTTTTATGCTGCCCACACCACACAGTAGAAAACTGGTGCAGGCATTGTGATCCCAAAAGACTAGTTACCCTGCTCCCCACCTGGTCTGCTTGAGGGACGAGTCTCTCCCTCTTAAGCGAAGGGTCACGCTGGGCGCATCCGCAGCATATTTCACGCTGTGGATGCACCAACAGCAGTCACATGAGGGAGCTGCAGCCGGGAGATTGGTCTACAGTCCCTCTTGTGACTGCCATTGGCGCATGAAATATGCTGCGGGTGAGCCCAGCATGACCCTACCCTTAGACATTTCAAAGTAATCATAGTTTGATTGTCTCTAATCAAGTTTCCTTTAGGGTACGTTCCCACCTGGTGTATTTTGCTGCTGCATATTTTATTTCCCATTGAAGTCAATGTGTAGGAAAATACACAGCAAAATACACCAGGTGGGAACGTACCCTAAAGGAAATCTCCTGCAAAAATGTACTTATTCACAGGATAGGGGATAAGTAGCTTATCGTAGGGGGTCCGACCGCTTGGACTCCCCATGATCTGCTACTTATCCCCTATCCTGTGCATAGGTTATCATGTGGATTTTACAGCCTGCATTTTGGTGCAGATTTTGTGATTCACTTCAACCAAACCCCCACCACCCACAAGATTGGAGTAGGGCAGTTTATAGTGGAAATATTGCAGATTATCTACTGTGGAATTCCACTGTGTTAAATCCACATCATTTACAGCCAGCCCCCTGCTCAGTACTGACAAATTGCAGCAATCTTATAACAGCTGTCTACAAATAAGTCATTTCCATTTTGGGAGATATTCTAACTCGGCTATTAAATTCATTGTCATCTTCTAAGGCTTTAAAAAAATGAGCCAAACCATTGCCACCTATGAGTAACCTTCCTTGGTTCCTCAGACATCACAACTTTACATATCTTTTTTTCCCAGTGTTAAAGGCTGTCCGGGCATGCTGGGAGTTGTAGTTCTGCAGCATCTGGAGGCACCCTGGTTGGGAAACCCTGCTCTAGATCAATGTTTCCCAACCAGCGTGCCTCCAGCTCTTGCAAAACTACAACACCCAGCATACCTGAAAAACCTAACAATTTTACAGCTGATTAGGAACTACAACTTTCATCATGCTCTGATCTCTCAAGGCTGTCCGAGCATGATGGGAATTATACTTTGGCAAAAACTGGAACGCTGCATGTTGGGAACCCCTGCAGAACACTGCGTGCAGCCCTCCCTATCAGTGATACAAGAAATACATTGTATCCTTGTTTGTTTCCTCCTAATGGTAGAAACCAATATTATATATTTTTATTGATATATATATATATATTTTTAGTATATAATTTATATATAATATTTTATATATCTATTAAAAAAAAATATATATATATATATTATATATATATATATTTCTAAATCCTAAAATGTTGCAGTATCTTGTAATATCGGACTAACAGAATTTTGTAGCTTTCGGGATTCCTCCCTTTATCAAGTCCAAAGCAAATCTAAGCTCACAAGCAGAAGACACCGGTTACATCTTAACCCCTGCATATCTGTGATCTCCACATCTATTGTCTTAACCCCTGTATATCTGCGAGATGTAACCTGTGTCTTCTGCTTGTGAGCTTAGATTTGCTTTGGACTTGATAAAGGGAGGAATCCCGAAAGCTACAAAATTCTGTTAGTCCAATAAAAAAAGGTATTACAAGATACTGCAACATTTTATGATTTGCATCACTGGACTAATACGGCTACTCAAATTTACTATATAATATATAATATTATATATATATATATATATATATATATATATATATATATATATATATATATATATATATATATATACACACATATACATATATACATATACATACACACACATACATATACACTAAAAATATATATAAATGAATAAAAAAATATATTATATATATATATATATATATATAATCTATTTTTAATTCATATTTTTATTCATATTTTTTATTACTTTTTATTCATTTAATATATATATATATTTTTTTTTCTTTAAATGTAATTTTTTTTTTTTTTTTTTTTAACATTTATTTAAAGGGGTACTCTGTAGAATTTTTTTTTCTTTCTTTCAACTGGCTCCAGAAAGTTAAAACAGATTTGTAAATAACTTCATTAACAAATCTTAATCCTTCCAGTACTTAGCTGCTGTATGCTCCAGAGGAAGTTGTGTAGTTCTTTCCAGTCTGACCACAGTGCTCTCTGCTGCCACCACTATCCATGTCAGGAACTGTCCAGAGCAGGAACAAATCCCCATAGCAAACCTCTCCTGCTCTGGACAGTTCCTGACATGGACAGAGGTGTCAGCAGAGAGCACTGTTGTCAGATTGGAAAGAACTACACAACTTCCTCTGGAGCATACAGCAGCTAAGTACTGGAAGGGTTAAAAATTATTGTATAGAAGTCATTTACAGATGTATTTAATTTTCGGGAGCCAGTTGATATGAAAAAAAAAAAAAATTATATATATATATATATATATATATTTTTTTTTTTTTTTTTTTCACTGGAATACCCCTTTAAAGGCTGTTAGGGCATGACAAAAAGTTTGGGAACACTGTCAGATGTAATGCCAACCATGCAATACATTGATTACTTCAGGTCCCCGTTCCTCATGATTAGAGATGAGCGAACTTACAGTAAATTCGATTTGTCACGAACTTCTCGGCTCGGCAGTTGATGACTTATCCTGCGTAAATTAGTTCAGCCTTCAGGTGCTCCGGTGGGCTGGAAAAGGTGGATACAGTCCTAGGAAAGAGTCTCCTAGGACTGTATCCACCTTTTCCAGCCCACCGGAGCACCGGAAAGCTGAACTAATTTATGCAGGATAAGTCATCAACTGCCGAGCCGAGAAGTTCGTGACGAATCGAATTTACTGTAAGTTCGCTGATCTCTACTCATGATGTCTGGGCAGCCTTAGGAGAAATTTAGGAATTGTTGTGTTTATGGGATCTGTTACCAATGCATCATTGGCCGAGGTTCAGATCTACAGAGACATCTGATCAGTAGAAAACACCATTTATTATCCTGTACGGCATCTGCACAGAGTCAGTTGTCGGCCTGTAAGGCTTCACATAAAAATGTTCTGTCCGTGCATGTACATCATTATCCTGCATTGGCAAGCTTGCATTTCCTTTTGATCCTGGAATAGGGTCCAATTTCTTCATTAAAAATGAAATCCCATAGAACCCGCACCCAGGACTGGTGCTGGGGAAGACCGTCATAATACTCGGAAGCAATCTGCCGTACCTGCGGGACACAAGCGGGAAAAGATCAGCCCATGCAACGCCAAAGAACCCTTAAGGCAGTGGTTTTCAAACTGTGGGCCTCCAGCTGTTGCAAAACTACAACTCCCAGCATGCCCGGACAGCCAACGGCTGTCCGGGCATGCTGGGAGTTGTAGTTTTGCAACAGCTGGAGGTCAACAATTTAGAGACCACTGATCTAAGGGTATGGCCGGAGGTCACAGAAATGGCAAATAATGTGGATTTTCCACTATGCATTTTGGCGCCGATTTTGTAAAAACTAGATCCAAGATCTACAGCAAAATGTGCAAATTTGTGTCAAATTTTGGCGTTGATAGATTTGTTTCAGTTTGAGCAAGGCTGGGTTCACACCACGTTTTTCAAATACGGTTATCGTATACGGTTTTCCGCTAAAAAACCTATGGCAAAAACCGTATACAACCGTATGACTCCAAATTAAAACGTATACGGTTTTTCCCCGTACGGTTCTATCCGTTTGCATCAGTTTTTGCCAACGGTTTTGCTATTTTGTTGGAATTAGTTTTCCAGCAATTTAATAAAGTTACTATTGTTCTATTGAAATTCCAATCTGCGCATGTGTCAACTCCAAAAACGGATTAGAAAAACCGCGTGCAACCGTATTCTGAAATTCTGTGTACGGTTCTCATAGACAACAACGTTAAAAGAACCGCATACGGTTCGCATACGATTTTCCAACCGGAGGCAAAAACGTGGTCGACAGCGTTTTTGTCTACGGTTGAAAAATCGACAAAACCGTATCCGAGGCAAAACGGATGCAACCGTACACAACATTTGGTATACGGTTTACAATGCATTCTCTATGCATACGGTTTTGAATACAGTCGTATACATTTTTTTGCCGAAAACCGTATACGGTTACCGTATTTAAAAAACGTGGTGTGAACCCAGCCTAAGGAAGTCAAAATCTACAGCAAGGGCCCATTGACACTGTGGAATTTGCAAGCCGTGTTATTCCGGCGCCGCAACACAAGTGGGACCGCTCTGTTTCCAATGGGATTGTGCTGCACCGTATGCACAGAATTTATAATTATGGACAGAAATTAGTTCCTATCAATGGAGACGCCCATGTCCGAGCGGTCCTAGTGCCGGTCTGTATATGAAATATCCCTTCCTGGAATTTCTCCAGGGTGGATATTGTGCTGAGACAACTACACACTAAAAATGAGATGACTACACAACTTCCTGTCAGGGGTGAATCATGCAAAAGCATGATGAAGCCAGTACAATAGGTGATCACACAATATTAGTACGTTTTATATCTTTGTGTGATATTTTATTTAAAATACAAATTTTTTTTTTTTATACTGGCATACCCCATGCATGCCCAGTTCGGCAGAGCATGCAAGAGGGTATTAAGTAGGGCTGGCCTGATACCGATACTGGTATCTGTATCGGGACAGATACTGGACATTTGCATAAGTACTTTCACTCGTGTAAATGTCCCCGATACCATAATCCGATACCTGTGGCGGTAGACCCGCCGGCAGGTATCACAGAGGGGCGGTAAGTCGCCTGCACTCTCCGCTAACGAGCTATGCAGCTGAGTGCACATCATAGCTGGGACCCGCATTAACCCTTTAGACGCCACGATCAAAGTTGATTGCGGCATCTATAAGTCCTGAGCTGTACTGCCGGTTAGCTCAGGGGTGCTGAACGGTATCATTGCGGTGTCCGGATCTGCAGTGAGGACGGCCACAGGTCCCTTACCCTGTTCGATGCGTCCGATCGTTGCTCCTTTACTGCTGCCTGCCATGGCAGTCAGTAGTAAAGGAGCACCGATAACACTGATCACTGCTATGATATGGCAGAGCATTGATCAGTGTATGCAATCTATAGATTGCTAGTAAGTCCACTAAAGGGACTAAAAAAGTGACAAAAAAAATGTAAAAAATAAAGTGAATTAACCCCTTCCCAATAAAAAGTTTGCATCACCCTTTTCAAAAAAGTTTAAATAAAATAAAAAGTATATATATATATATATATATATATATATATATATATATATATATATATATAAAAAAGCCCCAAAAACACACACCCCTTTTTCCAATTAAGAGTATGTTCACACAGCAGATCCACAGCGTATTTTATGCTGCGGATCTACCGCTGAAGGACCGCTACATGCTGCCTTTAGATGTGCCTGTTCGGAGCAGAAATATGCAGCTACGAGCAGACACACTGAAGCGATGAGTGAGTAAACACAGTGTGGCTGCTCCATGAGCTAGGCCGAGAGCGGCTGCGATGTGAGAGTACACTGCGCATGTCCGCTGCGACTCGCACATGGCAGTGTGTCTGCTCGTAGGCGGCGTATTGCCGCTCCGAGCAGGCACATCTAAAGGCACCCTGTAGCTGTCCTTTAGCAGCAGTGCCGCAGCTTAAAATATACTGTGGATCTGCCCGTGTAAACGTACCCTTAAAAAGGGGTACTCCGCTGCTCAGCGTTTGGAACCAACTGTTCCGAACAATGGAGCTGGGTGCTTATGATGTCACAGCCCCGCCCCCTCAATGCAAGTCTATGGGAGGGGGCGTGGCAGCTGGCATGCCCCCTCCCATAGACTTGCATTTAGGGGGCGGGGCGTGACATGAGCTCCCGGCTCCAGCACGCTACGACTTGCACATGGCAGGTGCTACATTAAGTATAATTCCCCAATCAGGATATAGTAACCAATGACCCTGTGCTACTTATACCAGATCGGGTATCAAAAATTAGGTATATGGTTCCTCAGAACCTCACACCGCACTCACTCATAGCGCAACAATTGCTGGAACCCGCAGTGGCCCGGAACGCACATTTTCGGGTCTTCAAGAGAGGGAAAACGTGCTTTTGTACGTTTTCCTCTCCCTGAAGAAGACCTGAAAATGTGCGTTTGGGGCCACTGCGGGTTCCAGCAATTGTTGCGCTATGAGTGAGTGCGGTGTGAGGTTCTGAGGAACCATATACCTAATTTTTGATACCCGATCTGGTATAAGTAGCACAGGGTCATTGGTTGCTTTATCCTGTTTGGGGATTATACTTAAAGTGTCCCTGTCATCAACAAAAAAAATTTATATATAGTGTAGATAATACCATTATATGAATATTTGTAATATACATTGGTTAAAAAGTGTGTATATTTTTGTCCCTGCAGCTATTGTCTGTGTGTCTCTGAGGAGTCCAAATACAGGAAGTGAGGGCAGAAAAGCAGGGATCTGTACACTAAGAAAAAGCAGGACAGTGTTTTTTCTATAACATGCTCCTGGCTCTTACATCAGGATGATTGACAGGGCAGGAGTCTGCACAGATACATTTGGTGTACATGCTATTTTTGCCAGTTCTCTACTTTTTATTAGTAGTCTTATTAAAATCTACATACATAAAATAATCTCATCATCATTGAATGGGTTATTGATCCTTCTTTGGTGTACAATACATAGCTGACCAGATGTGCTTTGGGGTCCAGGGATCTGGTGAGGTTGCTACCTCTGCACCCTCTATAGCTACACCCCTGCCAATGACAGGGCTAGTGCAAGGATTTTTGTCACTAGACGAAAGCATAATTTTGCCACCCCCCTTGACCACACCCATTGGTTTGGCCTTTATTACTGGGGTGACACACTGTAACAAACCTCCTCCTCATATAATCTCCTTACTTCTGGGGTGACACACTGTGAAACCTGCTTTTTATGTAATCTCCAGCAATGGTGGAGTGCTGCTGGTGGAGCGCTGCTGGCTGGCTAACTTTCTGGCAGCAGGCAGAGCCGAGTCTCCCCTCAAGAGGGCACTCTAGGCAGCTGCCTATTTTGCCTATAGGCAGAGCCGGCCCTGGCCAATGTTATAGAACATACATTACCAAGAGTCTGGAGGACTTACCATGGGCAATCTGCTTCCAGGAATGCTGGGAAAGTCGTGATGCTCCATGTGGTAGCCAACATTAAAAGTTATTAAATTGAGAGATCCGTAGTAGGAATAAGTCTCGTGTCCTTTCAGAAACATGTAATGTTCTGCAATAAAATGTCCAGAGATGGGGTGAAAACCCAAGCAGAAAACCGAGCCGGCCAGCAGGTAGACCACAGGCTTCAGGCCACACGTCCTATACAGTAAGAAGTCCACAAAAAACTGGACGAGGGCGTTACAGATCTCCATCCTGCTGATGGGCTTCGGATTTACATACAGCGGCCGTAACACGTAGAAGAGCGGCTGTAGGATCAACCACATCAGTTTACGGCAGGGGGTGCAGAAGAACCACCCTTCGAAGTCTGTGGGTATGTCCACGTCCAGGTGGTCTCCTCCCAGATAGCGGTGGTGATCAATGTGATACTTCTTAAAGGACGCAGAGTAGGGCATGCCGATAGGCAAGTTGGCGATCACGGCGAACCATCGGTTCCACTTCGCCTGCCGGTTGCCGAAGGCCACGTTGTGTGAGATGTCGTGGATGGCCAAGGTCAACGAGTGGTTCACGCAGCCACCAAGTGCGTACGCCCAAAATAAAACCCATTTCCAGGCCAAGTCTCTGACTAGATGACAGACCATGAACTGAGCAGCAACCATCGCCAGGACGACCCATTTTAGGTGGGGGTCCGGTCCCATAAGAGACTTTATTTCGGGATATTTGGCTGTGAGAAAAAAAAAATTATCAAAACTTTGTTAAAGTTATCCTAATGTTTCCCAAACAGGGTGCCTACAGCTGTTTCAAAACTACAACTCCCAGCATGCCCAGACAGTGTGTGAACAAGCTTTGAGCAGATCAATAGTGCAAGTGAAAATACGAAAATTTGTAATATATCTTAGACAAAAATGCTTCTTTCTTGTGTTATCAAGCTTCTTCCCTTTCCTGCTGCTCAAATCATCTTCTCTGAAAATCATCTCAGCCCTCTCCTGTCTCTGCAAGACAAGCAAAACAAATCTATGGAGGAGGGAGGGGGATCTCCACCCACCAGCTCGGAGAGAACTGCAAACAACAAGTGGAGCCTTCAGAGCAGAAATCTGCTGAAAAATACCATATTCAAGTTATACAATGAATTGGCCAGAAATAGTGCAGCTCCACATGTACACACACAGGACAGCACATCCTGAGAGAACACACACAGTGGTGTCACAGTACAGGGCTACTACACACAGTGGTGTCACAGTACAGGGCTACTACACACAGTGGTGTCACAGTACAGGGCTACTACACACAGTGGTGTCACAGTACAGGGCTACTACACACAGTGGTGTCACAGTACAGGGCTACTACACACAGTGGTGTCACAGTACAGGGCTACTACACACAGTGGTGTCACAGTACAGGGCTACTACACACAGTGGTGTCACAGTACAGGGCTACTACACACAGTGGTGTCACAGTACAGGGCTAATACACACAGTGGTGTCACAGTACAGGGCTAATACACACAGTGGTGTCACAGTACAGGGCTAATACACACAGTGGTGTCACAGTACAGGGCTAATACACACAGTGGTGTCACAGTACAGGGCTAATACACACAGTGGTGTCACAGTACAGGGCTACTACACACAGTGGTGTCACAGTACAGGGATACTACACACAGTGGTGTCACAGTACAGGGATACTACACACAGTGGTGTCACAGTACAGGGATACTACACACAGTGGTGTCACAGTACAGGGATACTACACACAGTGGTGTCACAGTACAGGGATACTACACACAGTGGTGTCACAGTACAGGGATACTACACACAGTGGTGTCACAGTACAGGGATACTACACACAGTGGTGTCACAGTACAGGGATACTACACACAGTGGTGTCACAGTACAGGGATACTACACACAGTGGTGTCACAGTACAGGGATACTACACACAGTGGTGTCACAGTACAGGGATACTACACACAGTGGTGTCACAGTACAGGGATACTACACACAGTGGTGTCACAGTACAGGGATACTACACACAGTGGTGTCACAGTACAGGGATACTACACACAGTGGTGTCACAGTACAGGGCTAATACACACAGTGGTGTCACAGTACAGGGCTAATACACACAGTGGTGTCACAGTACAGGGCTAATACACACAGTGGTGTCACAGTACAGGGCTAATACACACAGTGGTGTCACAGTACAGGGCTAATACACACAGTGGTGTCACAGTACAGGGCTAATACACACAGTGGTGTCACAGTACAGGGCTAATACACACAGTGGTGTCACAGTACAGGGCTAATACACACAGTGGTGTCACAGTACAGGGCTAATACACACAGTGGTGTCACAGTACAGGGCTAATACACAGTGGTGTCACAGTACAGGGCTAATACACACAGTGGTGTCACAGTACAGGGATAATACACACAGTGATGTCACAGTACAGGGATAATACACACAGTGGTGTCACAGTACAGGGATAATACACACAGTGGTGTCACAGTACATGGATAATTCACACAGTGGTGTCACAGTACAGGGATAATTCACACAGTGGTGTCACAGTACAGGGATAATTCACACAGTGGTGTCACAGTACAGGGATAATTCACACAGTGGTGTCACAGTACAGGGATAATGCACACAGTGGTGTCACAGTACAGGGATAATACACACAGTGATGTCACAGTACAGGGATAATACACACAGTGATGTCACAGTACAGGGATAATGCACACAGTGGTGTCACAGTACAGGGATAATGCACACAGTGGTGTCACAGTACAGGGATAATGCACACAGTGGTGTCACAGTACAGGGATAATGCACACAGTGGTGTCACAGTACAGGGATAATACACACAGTGATGTCACAGTACAGGGATAATACTCAGTGTGCGCAGTGAGGTTTAGAGATGGGGCCAATGTGACTGACATGCGGGTCCACCTGCAAACCTCACTGAGCTCCAGGCAGCCCTGTGTGTCTGCTCATAGGAGAATATGCAGCACATTTCCCACTGTGCAGCAGATTTTGGGGGAGCAGGTTTCTGGTGAAAATTTATTTATCACCTATCCACAGGATAGGGGATAAGTAGCTGATCGCAGAGGGGTCTGACCACTGGGGCCCCCCCTCAATCATTAGGAGGGGACCCGCCGCTCCGTGAGGAGCACGTGCAACAAACCGCACGCACTCTTCATTTCTATGGGAGACCCGAGTACAGCTCCCGGGCACCATCAGCGCTCCCATATAAATGAATGGAGCCGAAGAGAACATGTGCTCCTCACAGAGCACCTGTCGTGGAGATCACGGGGGCCTTAGTATTCAGACCCCCCCCCCCCCCCCTCTGATACTGTGGATAGGAGATAACTCAATGTTCGCTGGAGTTCTCCTTTAAAGGCACAACACATTTTGGAGGCTCATACTGGGTGTTTTCGGACAGATTCTTTTTCCACGACCGACCCAAAATTGTGTAGTCACTGCAATAAACAACAAGGTGACTGCACGATTTGAGGATGAGCGGATATAATACCTCGAAAGGCAGAAATGATCAGTTTTTTTGAAAAAAATTCTTCTAATATTCATTTTAAAAATAATGAATATGAAATAAAAAATAATGAAATAAACAGGCATGCTAAGAGTTGTAGTTTTTAACAGCTGGAGGCACTCTTGCTGGAAAACACTGTATAAAATGACACAAATAAGGTGGTGTCAGGCTTCAGGTCCATGTTTCCCAAACAACGTGTCTCCAGCTGTTGCAAAACTACATCTCCCAGCAGCCAGAGGCCCCTGGTGTCTAGTGGCCCAATTGGTTCTCCAGTATGACACTTTTCCCATTTTTCAGAAAAAAAAACCAACTATTGGTATTGCTGCGTGCAGAATTCCATACTTAAAAGGATACTCCGGTGGAAAAATTAACTAGTGCCAGAAAGTTAAACAGATTTGTAAATTATTTCTATTAAGAAATCCGTAATTCTTCCAGTACTTATCAGCTGTATGCTGCAGAGGAAGTTGTGTAGTTCTTTTCAGTCTGACCACAGTGCTCTCTGCTGACACCTCTGTCCGTGTCAGGAACTGTCCAGAGCAGGAGAGGTTTGCTATGGGGATTTGCGCCTTCTCTGAACAGTTTCTGACATGGACAGAGGTGGCAGCAGAGAGCACTGTGGTCAGACAGAAAAG
Source organism: Hyla sarda (assembly GCF_029499605.1). Classification (NCBI taxonomy): domain Eukaryota; kingdom Metazoa; phylum Chordata; class Amphibia; order Anura; family Hylidae; genus Hyla; species Hyla sarda. The sequence goes on from NC_079199.1 coordinate 14,416,388, forward strand.
AACTATACAACTTCCTCTAAAGCCTACAGCAGCTGATAAGTACCGGAAGGATTAAGATTTTTTATCTAGAATTAATTTACAAATCTGTAACTTTCTGGCACCAGTCAATTTAAAAACAAAAACAAAACAAACACCACAAAACACACATCTATCCCCCCCCCCCCCCCCCCCTACACATTTTAGCTGCAGCTAAATTCCCCCCTGAATACAACCATGTGCATGAATCCCCACAATAAATACATTCTACAAAAGGGAGACAAAGCATAAAGGTTTCCAGTATCTATTAAGAAGTTACTAAAATAGCAATTCCTAAAAAGCTGCTGGATACATTGGAAGGCGTCCCCCTCTTAGGCTGCGTTCACACCATGTTTTTGCTAAACGGTTCCCGTATCAGGTTTTTGATGAAAAACTGATTCCTCAAAACCTGACTAAACTGTATCAAAAAGTGTGTACAAATTTTAACCCATAAACGGTTTGAAAAATGTCCGGTTGCATCCGTTTTTTAAGAAAAAAAAAAACGTATAAGTTTAACTTTTCACTCCATTTTGAATAAAGTTTCACTTGTTTGATTGAAATTCCAAGAAAAAAAAACTGTGCAAAGTCAAAAACCGTATGGTGCAAATCGGATGGAACTGTACGCACACACAGTTCTGTACGGTTCCCATTGAGTTCCATGTTAAAAAAAAAAAACTTACAGTTTAATATAGTTTTCCACCCGGACCAAGAAACGTGGTAAACTACGGTTTTGGGTACGGGGAAAAAAACTGGCCAAAACCGTATGAGATTCAAAACGGACTAAAACTGATGATGCGTTTGACATACAGTTTACAATGTTAAGTCAATGTATACGGATTTCTATACGGTTCCGTACGGTTTTTAACTTGAAACCGTATATGGGAACTGTACAGCAGAAACGTGGTGCGCGTGCAGCCTGACAGGAGCTTCTCATACATTCTCGAATGACAAGAAAAGCTCCAGCAGGAGATGTACCTAGGATTTCCTTCCTGCGCTGACTGTGCGGCTGATCCGTATAAACCCATTCAAAGTCTCCTCGAGTCACCTTGTTGCCCATTGTGGCTCATTTCTTGCATCTCCAGGAGATCAGGACTGAGGGGAACGAGGGATCAGCTGCGACTTATATAACCTCCCTGTCCTGAGGGGCCGGGCTGCACAGGATGGGAGGTGACTGAAGACTGCTGGGGTGTGATCTCCATCTACACAGAGCAACACAAATTTGGGGGAGATTTATCAAAACCCCATAGCAACCAATCAGATCGCTTCTTTCATTTCTAACAAGGCCTCTGCAAAATGAAAGAAGCAATCTGATTGGTTGCCATGGGCAACTGCGCCACTCTTCCTCTGCACAGGTTTTGATAAAACTCCCCCAAAGGGCGCATTAACACCTTCAGGTTTTTAACTGAAATTATTTAAAGGGGTACTCAGCCCCTAGACATTTTATCCCTTATCCAAAGGATAGGGGATGAGATGTCTGATCGCGGGGGTCCCACCGCTGGGGACCCCCGCGATCTCCTTGCTGCACCCAGTATTTGTTTAGAGCAGTGTTTCCTAACCAGGGTGCCTCCAGCTGTTGCAAAACTACACATCCCTGCATGCACAGACAGCCTTTGGACCAGTTATCACATTGTTTCCCATCCAGGGTGCCTCCAGCTGTTGCAAAACTACAACTCCCAGCATGCCCAGACAGCCTTTGGACCAGGCAAAAAATTTCAGTTGCCACTATGTGGCAAGGAATAAATTGGCTGTAAGCAATTCAAAGCATTGGATATCATCAGTGCCGAGAATCGGCCCCTTTGCTGATTACACAAACTAGCAGCTTCAATCAGTGCCTGCAGTTTGGAGGAAATGTAACTGTAAACTATGGGCACTATGCTGGGCGATGGGTCAGGCAGTCCAAATTGGCAGCTTTGTGTTAATTGGGTCTCCCAAAATCAGACAGTTCCATGTGGAATCCCTCTGAAGTCTATTGGGCTTTAATTGATGCAGAATCCGCATGCGGAAATTCTGTCTTGTGATTATAGCCCTTAGGCTAGGTTTCCACTTGTTTTTTTTCTGGCAGTTTTTGGAGATCTGCCACTGCAGTTTTTGAGCCAAAGTCAGAAGTGGATCCATAAGGGAGGAGAAGTCTAAGTCCTTCCTTTATATGTCCTATTACTTTTAAATACACTTCTGGCTTTGGCTCAAAAACTGCAGTGGCAGATATCCCAAAACTGCCAGAAAAAAAAAACAAGTGGAAACCTAGCCTAAGGCTCGTTCCCACGAGCGGATTTATTTGCGGGTTTCTCGCTGTCTATTTGAAAGGGGGTGGGCTCTCCATGGCTGTCCGCAGCTGATTTTCGGCTGCGGAATTTCCACTGCAGAAAATCTGCCGCAAGCACCATTGAAGTCAATAGGGTCTGCGGCGGATTTTCCGCAGTAGAAAATCTGCTGCGGACAGCCGCGGAGAGCCCGCCCCCTTTCAAATGCGCTGGGGGAAACCCGAAATAAATCCATTCGTGTGAATGAGCCCTTAGGGTATGTTCACACCGGCAAATTTTTTTACAGGTTTCCCGCTGTGTATTTGAAAGGGGCGGGCTCTTCTCGGCTGTTCACAGCAGATTTTCTACTGCAGAAAATCCGCCGCAGACCCTATTGACTTCAATGGGGCTTGCAGCGGATTTTCCACAGCGTAAGCTCCGCTGCGGAAAATCTGCTGCGGACAGCCATGGAGAGCCCGCCCACTTTCAAATACACAGCGGGAAACCCACAAACAAAATCCTCTCGTGTGAAGGAGCCCTTAGGCTGGGTTCACTTGGTGAAAAATCTGCCTATCTGCAAGAATTCTGCATCCGCATTGGTTTGGTGCAGAATTCTGCAGTTTTTAAACTCATGCGGAATCGGTGAAGAATGCGTGTGGAAATTTGACACGGATTCCGCATCTCAGTAAAAAGATAGATTTTATTTAATTAAACAGTGATAGTTCTGCACGAATTCAGCAGAAAGTCCGCCCCATTGACTTCGATATGGTTCTCCCGCCGAAGTCTGAAAAAATATAAGACCAGACATATATCTTTTCAGACCATGGAAAACAGAATTTCAACAGCAGAATTCTGCATGCGGAAATTTTGCTGTGTGAATGACAATGCGGAATACCAATAAAGGTAATGGGCAATAAATTTAGGCGGAATTCCGTGCAGAAAACAAATGCAGAATTCTATGCAAAATTAGGGTATGTTCACTTGGCAGAACGTTCATGTAGAAAATTTCTGCCGGACATTACGAAGACCAGCGAGCGCTGGCAGAACATTCCATCACTAGGACTGCTCTGAAATGAAATAAATGCATTTCCAAGCAGGTTCTGTAGTGAGACTTGAGATCAATGGAATCGGACTTTCTGTGACAGATGTTTCCACGTGTAGATTTCGCACGGTACAGCAGAATCCCATTGAAAACAAAGGGACTCTGATGCAGCAAATTTCCAATCTGTATTCCGCCGTGTGGCAATTTTTACCCGATTTTTTTAAATGTCTGCTGTGTTTGCCTTGAATTACCGAAATAAAATGATGCGTCATTTTTAACACGATTTTGAATTCAACCTGATTCTATGTCCATATATCATGATAACCTTCAGCAAATTGTGGTGTTAATGGGGACTAATCTGACCCATTGGATTCCTGGAGATAAGTGGTCTCAAAACTGTGGCCCTCCAGAAGTTGCAAAACTACAACTCCCAGCATGCCCGGACAGCCAACGGCCTCAATTTTTACCGCTTTTTTTCCCAAAATTGCGGTAAAAATAGTGCAATTGTGATGCAAATTGCTGTAAAGTTAAGCTGCTTCTACCGCAATTTTGGAAAATAGCAGTAAAATGAAATGCTACGTGTGATCACAGACACTTTGATAAACACAGCTGACCATGCTTATGAGTCGGCTCAAAAAGCTCATATGGCCCCCGAATGGTGACTCGGCCATTGAAATGATTGTCATCTGCTTGCGTTACACTATATGTCGGCATCCTATTTTCAGTGGGATGCCGATGAATATGTCTATATCCATGCATTCACACCACGTTTTGCTGATATGGTTGTGGTTAGGGATCGACCGATATCGTTTTTTTAGGGCCGATACCGATAATCGGTGGAGGTTAGGGCCGATAGCTGATAACTTATACCGATATTCCGGTATAAGATAACGGCTATTTATCCCCCCGCGACACCGCTGCAGATCATTGATTTAAAGCGGGCGCTTTAAATCAATGCACTGAAGTGGCTTTTGCGGTGCCATAGGCCGCCGCCGCCGCCACCCGCTTCTCTCCCCCTGCCTGTCCGGGGGTCCTGAGACCTATCACCGCCACCGCTCCCCCTGCCGCGCCGCGCCTAGGGGTGCCTCCAGCTGTTGCAAAACTACAACTCCCAGCATGCCCGGACAGCCGTCCGGGCATACTGGGAGTTGTAGTTTTGCAACAGCTGGAGGGCCTACTGTGGGTATAGTATATTATACAGACCCCTGTCCATCCCAGAACGCTGACTCACCTTCCCAGTTGCTGCAGGGACCGTCCGGGGAGGGTGGTCCGGGCCATCCATCCTTCCTGTAGTGTCCGGCAGCGTTCCAGGTGGAGGGTGAACAGGTCCGGGCTGTCCTTCTTCTCCGGGGGTCCTCTTCTCCACTCCGGGCAGGCTCCGGCCTAGTAACGCTGCATAGACGCCGCTGCGCAGCGACGCACCTGACGTCACGGCGTAGCGGCATCTATGCAGCGTACTAGGCCGGAGCCTGCCCGGAGTGGAGAAGAGGACCCCGGAGAAGAAGGACAGCCCGGGCCAGTGCACCCTCCACCCGGAATGCCGCCGGACACTACAGGAAGGATGGATGGCCCGGACCACCCCCATTACGGGTAAGTTTAATTTTTTTTATTGACACAGAGGGTGGGGGAGGGGCCCGAGCGGTATAGCGGTATGGGCAAAAATCCATACCGTGGGAGAAAAAAAATAACGGTATCCGGTTCATACCGGTATACCGCCCAGCACTACGGTGGGGGGTGCGACGCGGTGCGGCAGGTCGGGCGGGGGGAGGGGGTGGTCGATCGCGGTGCGGTGGGGGCGGTGCGGGGCATTATCGGCTTATCGGCAAGCTAATTGCTGATACCGATAATGCCCAAAATCGTGATTATCGGCCGATAATATCGGCCATACCGATAATCAGTCGATCCCTAGTCGTGGTATGCCACAATTTTCTACAAAACCAGCTATGGTGCAAAAATGGGCCGACCAGAGTCACCATCTGACTCCGGTCGGCGCATTTAAATGAATGAGATGCGGTGCAAGGTCCTTCAGGGATACGGTAGCAGGCGGTTTTGAAATTTCCCCAACGTATCAGCAAAACATGGTCTGAATGCACCCTATAAAGGGTGCTTGGCAAGATTAGAGCAGGACAGGTTTCTAAAGAGTACCTGTCACCAAATAAACTTTTCTAAACTAACTCATGCTGTGTTCCCTAACTACCACTAAAAAGCTGTGTATCTTACCTGTATTCTTGCTCACATAGTGCAATCTCCCAGCAGGAGAAAGTGGGCATTTCCCAGCAGGCATGACATCACTGAAGCCTTCTGGGGGACCACTTCCGCCCTCACATCATTGCAGTGCTGTGATAGGGTGCATTCACACTGAGTAATTCAAGAGGAATTTACTCGAGTCTGCCCGACATCGTTTTCAAGCGGAATTCAAGCGGAATTCTTCATTTCCGTATGGAAATTCCGCTTGAATTCTGCTTGATGGAGAGGGCAACAATTTCCTGACTGAAATTATTCCTCTTGAATTACTCAGTGTGAACGCACCCATAAACAGAAGACCTCAAGCTCTGTGCAGCAGCTTTCAGTCTGTGTATCTTTCAGTGAGGCACTTTGCAGCTTTTAGTCTGTTCAGCTTTCAGTCTGTGTATCTTTCGGTGAGGCTCTGTGCAGCTTTCAGTCTGTGCTTCTTTCAGTCTGTGCTTCTTTCAGTGAGGCTCTATGCAGCTTTCAGTCTGTGTATCTTTCAGTGAGGCTCTGTGCAGCTTTCAGTCTGTGCTTTTTTCAGTGAGGCTTTGTTCATCTTTTAGTCTGTGCAGTTTAGTCTGTGCAGCTTTCAGTGATGCTCTTTGCAGCTGTCAATCAAGCTCAGTGTAGAGAAACCCTTCCTGAGTTTGGTCTCCAACCATTACAAGCAGGAGACCAAAATCTGAGATTTTGACCAGACAGAATGTGTTCTGGTCAAGAAGGGAGACCCCTGGTGGCCGGAAGTATACAGCAGAAAAACTAACATAAAATGTATTTTTTTTTTTTTTTTTTTTAATGGAAGCCAATTACAAAAGTTATTTATTTGGCATAAGGAATCAAATATCAAAAATCATGTTTAATGACAGCGCCCATTTAAGGCAGTGTTCACACGGTGCGCTAATTCTGTGTTTATGTTTGTTATTTTTGTAGCAAAATTGTTGCTAATCTTCCAGTTGAACGTTTGCAATAAAAGTGCGCCATTTTTGCAAAATCACTGGCGTGTAACAGGAAAGCACAAGCAGGAAAAATCGTACAATGCAAACACAGCCTATGAGTTTGTCCCTGGTTATTCACTTCATGATCCTGCTGGGGCCCTCATGTAGTGATCCGTGGTGGGCCCAATCTCTGTTATACATTTATTTTCAAGGATAACCCCTTAACTGGGCTGAAAGCAGAATATTCCTGTAAGGCTTGGTTCACACTGTGTTAGCGATTCTGTCACAGATATCCTTCAGCTTCCTGCCGTGAGCGGAATGGCGCCATATACTGTAGCGGAAAGCAGCAGATTCCATTTATTTTAATGGCCTGAACAGAGTCAGCTAGTGACTCTATTCAGGCCGTATAGTTATTTTTAGCAGAGTCAAATACGCAGGCTGTTGCATTGTCCGGCCTGTTTAAAATAGCGCCATTGGCATCTGTCATATGACTGATCTGCAAATATGAGAATATGTTCCTCACCAGGTCATACAGATGCTTTACATGCCTTTTTCTTGTGTCTAGCTTCTGTATTTGGCTCAAAATCCCTTTGCTCTGCTGCTCACTCATTCTGAAATCCACTGCTCATGAAGGGGCGAGTCCATGGCAAGCACTGAGCACGCCCTCACTCACCATGCATTCACTTCCTCCCTGAGTCTGCTGAGCTGTGTTTCTTCTTTCAATCACTGCAGCCTGTTCTGTAACCCCTCCTCTCTGTTGTCATGCTGCAGTCTGATAGGACAGGAGTGAGCACAGAGGATTGCTAGTCCCGCCCTCACTTCCTGGACTTTGTCCCTGCCTGTGCTTCAGCTGGGACAAAGATGATGCTGCAGCCAGACAGGATTATGTTCTGGATGGTATGGGGACCCCTAGTGGTCTTTTTTATAAACCATAATTTCTATAAAAAGGAGATAAAAAATGTTCATGAAGTATATGAGAAAGGATAATGTTTTGCCAAGATGAACAACATATAAAAAGTTTTGGATTCTGACAGTGCTCATTTAATTTATTTTATATAGCCGAAGGCTGTCCGGGCATGCTGGGAGTTGTCGTTTTGCAACAGCTGGAGGCACCCTGGTTGGGAAACACTGCCCTTTGCCAAGTCCAGAGGATGAAGGGGACACTAATGTCTGCCTGTAAGTCCTTTCTGAAGTAGCCATTTAACCCCTTAAGGACTCAGCCCATTTTGGCCTTAAGGACTCAGACAATTAAATTTTTACGTTTTCATTTTTTCCTCCTCGCCTTCTAAAAATCATAACTCTTTTATATTTTCATCCACAGACTAGTATGAGGGCTTGTTTTTTGCGCGACCAGTTGTCCTTTGTAATGACATCACTCATTATATCATAAAATGTATGGCGCAACCAAAAAACACTATTTTTGTGGGGAAATTAAAACGAAAAACGCAATTTTGCTAATTTTGGAAGGTTTTGTTTTCACGCCGTACAATTTATGGTAAAAATGACGTGTGTTCTTTATTCTGAGGGTCAATACGATTAAAATGATACCCATTATTATATACTTTTATATTATTGTTGCGCTTAAAAAAAATCAAAAACTTTTTAACCAAATTTGTACGTTTATAATCCCTTTATTTTGATGACCTCTAACTTTTTTATTTTTCCGTATAAGTAGCGGTATGGGGGCTCATTTTTTGCACCATGATCTGTACTTTTTTTTGATACCACATTTGCATATAAAAAACTTTTAATACATTTTTTATAATTTTTTTTTTAATAAAATGTATTAAAAAAGTAGGAATTTTGGACTTTTTTTTATTTTTTTTCGTTCACGCCGTTCACCGTACGGGATCATTAACATTTTATTTTAATAGTTCGGACATTTACGCACGCGGCGATACCAAATATGTCTATAAAAAATGTTTTTTACGCTTTTTGGGGGTAAAATAGGAAAAAACGGACGTTTTACTTTTTTATTGGGGGAGGGGATTTTTCACTTTTTTTTTTACTTTTACATTTTTTTTACACTTGAATAGTCCCCATAGGGGACTATTCATAGCAATACCATGATTTCTAATACTGATCTGTTCTATGTATAGGACATAGAACAGATCAGTATTATCGGTCATCTCCTGCTCTGGTCTGCTCGATCACAGACCAGAGCAGGAGATGCCGGGAGCCGCACGGAGGAAGGAGAGGGGACCTCCGTGCGGCGTTATGAATGATCGGATCCCCGCAGCAGCGCTGCGGGCGATCCGATCGTTCATTTAAATCGCGAACTGCCGCAGATGCCGGGATCTGTATTGATCCCGGCACCTGAGGGGTTAATGGCGGACGCCCGCGAGATCGCGGGCGTCGGCCATTGCCGGCGGGACCCTGGCTGCGATCAGCAGTCGGGATCAGCCCCGCATGACACGGGCATCACTCCGATGCCCGCGGTTATGCTTAGGACGTAAATGTACGTCCTGGTGCGTTAAGTACCACCTCACCAGGACGTACATTTACGTCCTGCGTCCTTAAGGGGTTAAAGGGCTACTCCGTTGAAAACATTTCATCCCTTATCCAAAGGACACGCCCCCTTCCATAGACATGAATTGAGGGGGCGTGGCATGACATCACGAATGCGGAAGCTGCAAGCTTACGTGTTCCGGATGTTGCCGCTGCTGGCCCGGTGACTGTAGGGGTCCCCAGGGGCGGGACCCCCACAATCTAACATCTTATTCCTTATCCTTTGGATAGGGGATAAGATGTTTTCATCGGAGAACCCCTTTAAGACTAGGTTCACACTGTGTTCTGATTCTCCATCTGAAACATCCTTAGACATCCCCCCCCCCCCCCCACCCCAAGCACGGGATGCTGATGTACATTGTGGCAGAGAGCAGTGGCTAGTGTTGAGTGGCATAGGCCATATTCGAATTCGCGAATATTCGCGAATATATGGACGAATATTCGTCATATATTCGCGAATATTCGCATATTCGTAATATCCTCGTTTTATTTTCGCATATGCAAAAATTCGTATATGCGAAAATTAGCATGAACAAAAAAGTCGCACACCAGTCTCACACAGTAGTATTAGAGCCTTCATTACACCACACAAGCTGGAAGCAGAGAGGGGTGATCACTGTGATGCGTACTGTGAGGAAAAAAAACAAAAACGAATATTTGTAATTACGAATATATAGCGCTATATTCGCGAATATTCGCGAATTCGAGAATATGCGATATTCGCGAATAAAATTCGTATTGCGAATATTCGCGAGCAACACTAGTGGGCACTATTAATGTCAATGGTGCGAACTAGAGATGAGCGAACTTACAGTAAATTCGATTCGTCACGAACTTCTCGGCTCGGCAGTTGATGACTTTTCCTGCATAAATTAGTTCAGCCTTCAGGTGCTCCGGTGGGCTGGAAAAGGTGGATACATTCCTAGGAAAGAGTCTCCTAGGACTGTATCCACCTTTTCCAGCCCACGGGAGCACCTGAAAGCTGAACTAATTCATGCAGGATAAGTCATCAACTGCCGAGCCGAGAAGTTTGTGACAAATCGAATTTACTGTAAGTTCGCTCATCTCTAGTGCGAACTGAGTCTCCCAGTGACTCCATTGGGACCAAAAACGCTATTTTAGAGATAACGCAGCAGGTCATGGTCTTCAGTCTGGTTAAAATAGCTTCAACTGAGTCACTGGGTGAGGCTGGGTTCACACTATGTTTGTAGTGTACGGGTACTGGATCCGGCCAGATCCCCATTCATTTCAATGAGCCGAATGGAGTCAAACGCTGACTCCGGCCGGCTCAGCGTTAATGTTATAGGTATATTAACTATAGGTGTAGGTATATAAAATATAAAGGACCTTTGGAGGTATCACATGTTATGTTCACATAATGTGTTATGTTACCCAGAGAGCACCAGTTGAACACATGACCTGTAGCTTGACCTATGGGCTTCTTGCTCGGCCCCCCTTTATAAGAGGGGCGGCCATTACAATCTCTCTCTTACACCATCACTCCTGCTGAGGAACAGTAAAGCACAGACATCACAGATCCTGGCGTCACGAACATTAGGGGTTAATAACACCTTGCCCATGTACTATACCATCTGCCCCATCCACCTACACCCTGTGGTCACACCACAACTTTGGCGTCACCACAGTAGTGTGAACCGGCCCTTACTTTGTTTGAGCCAATGAAATAAATGGCGCCTGCTGCTCTCAGAGATGACGCCTGATACCTGCGATGAACCTAGCCTTATACGCAAATCACCTATCAGTTAAATCTTAGTCTGTTTTCTTTAGTACTGACGCACTTTATTATGTGAATATTTTTTCCCTCTCTATTGTTCAGAAGTTTCGGCCATTGTATAAGTTTCCAGCTCTCTGCGGGATATATGTTATTCTTGTCCGGGCTCTTCAGCGTTTCCAGGTTATAGACTTTACGGCGCCGTGCTTGTGAATCTTTGATTCTGGAGCCAATCTGGGCTTTTTATGGTTCTCCTTACAGAAGTGCTACCGTATAATCCCTGTGCAATGATATATGGTACCCAGCTGATTTTGATACCCATTGACCTAAAAGGGGTAATCCACTGGAAAACATTATTTTATTTATTTATTTTTAAATCAACTGGTGCCAGAAAGTTTAACAGAGTTGGAAATTACTTCTATTTAAAAATCTTAATCCTTCCAGTACTTATCAGCTGCTGTATGCTCCAGAGGAAGTTCTTTTCTTTTTGAAATTCCTTTCTGTCTGACCACAGTGCTCTCTGCTGACACCTCTGTCCATGTCAGGAACTGTCCAGAGAAGGAGCAAATCCCCATAGCAAACCTCTCCTGCTCTGGACAGTTCCTGACATGGACAGAGGTGGCAGCAGAGAGCACGGTGGTTTGACTGTAAAGAACTACACCACTTTCTCTGGAGCATTAATAGAAGTCATTTACAAATCTGTTTAACTTTCTGGCACCAGTTCATTTAAAAAAAATGCTTCCAGCTGAGGACCCCTTTAAATAGGTAGGAAAATATGCAGCAGCAAAATACGGCCCCTTGAAGTGTATTTATCAGCCTATCTGGACACTATGGGGGAGATTTATCAAAAACTGTCCACAGGAATAGTTGCCCAGTTGCCCATAGCAACCAATCAGATCGCTTCTTTCATTTTGCAGAGGCCTTGTTAAAAATGAAAGAAGCAAACTTATTGGTTGCTGTGGGCAACTGGGCAACTTTTCCTCTGGACAGGTTTTGATAAATCTCCCCCTATGAGCTGTAGACATAGGTCAAGGCTAGGTTCACATCAATACCGCAAGCAGTACTTTTTTTCTCCGCTCAAATCCCGCTAATAAATCGACATGAGACGGACCCCATTAAAATGAAGTAGGATCTGTCAGGATCCGGTGGTGTCTGTTGTGCGACGTGGTGTCTGACATGCCCCTCCATGCGTTTATAAAGCGTTCATCTCCGGCTCTCCCATAGAGATATATGGAGGGGGTCTGCTGACCACCACTGTATGCGGGGGTCAACACCGCTCTGTTAACGGGGGGGAGCCGGGGCGCCGGGCAGGAGATCTCAGTCCCAGCATGCGGACCCCTTGCAACCAGACACTTACAAGTCCCAACGTGCCACGACAGCCTTAAAGGCCAACGCCAACTATGGCCGAAAACAACTTATCCCCTATACGCAGGATAGGGGATAAGTGTTTGATCACGGGGGTCCAACGATCTGCACGGGGCCACGGCTCTGCCGCGATTCTCCATGCAGGAGTAGTATCGGCCACAGCATGACTACGCAGCCGACACACCTCCTCCATAGAGCTGTAAAGGAAGGGGGCGTCCCGTCGTCCACTCTAGGTCGACGCTACACGCATTAGCGCTCTCACTGAGCGCTAATGCGGGGTAATGCGGGGGCCCCGTGTAGGAGATCACGGGGGGGGGGGGGGGTCCAAGTGGTCGGACCCCCCCGCGATCAAACACTGATCCCCTATCCTGCGGATAGGGGATGTGTTAAAACGGTGCAGTTGTCCAGTGGAAGATTTTTATTTATTTTTATTTTTTTTAAATCAACTGGTGCCAGAAACAGATTTGTAATTTACTTCTATTGAAAAATCTTTACCCTTCCAGTACTTCATAGCTTCTGAATACTACAGAGGAAATTCTTTTCTTCTGGGATTTCTTTTTTGTCTTCTCCACAGTGCTCTCTGCTGACACCTGATGCCTGTATCAGGAACTGTCCAGAGCAGGAAAAAATCTCCATAGCAAACCTATGCTGCTCTGGACAGTTCCTGATTTGGACAGAGGTGTCAGCAGAGAGCACTGTGGACAAGACGAAAAAGAAATTCAAAAAGAAAATAATTTCTTCTGTAACATACAGCTGCTTATAAGTACTGAAAGGATTAAGATTTTTAAATTGAAGTTATTTACAAATCTGTTTAACTTTCTGGCAACAGTTGATTTAAAAAAAAAAAAAAAAAATTTACACCTGAGTACCCCTTTAAGTTGTTTCGAAATCTTGCTATGATGGAGAACATCCTTGTTTATCCTTATTAACATCCTAGAAAAACAATACAGACCTAATATTTGTCGCACAGATATGTCAAAAGTTAAAATAGGTCAAGGCAGTGTTTCTCAATCTGTGCGCCTCCAGCTGTTGCAAAGCTACAACTCCTAACATGCCATGACAGCTTTCACTTGTTTTTCCCACTGTCAAAAGCTCTGCTTGCTGTTGTAGTGACAGAGAACATCCTTGTTTATATCTAGAGCAGTGTTTCCCAACCAGGGTGCCTCCAGCTGTAGCAAAACTACAACTCCCAGCATGCCCTGGCGGTCGAAGTATTGCAAAACTACAACTCCTAACATGTCATGACAGCTTTCAGCTGTTTTTCCCATTGTCAAAATCTCTGCTTGCTGTTGCAGTGACAGAGAACATCCTTGTCCTTGAACATTCTTGCTTTCAACTGTTGCAAAACTACAACTCCCAGCATGCCCGGACAGCCGTTGGCTGTCCGAGCATGCTGGGAATTGTAGTTTTGCAACAGCTGGAGGCACACTGGTTGGGAACCATTGATCTTGAGGCTGAAAAACAATACAGACTTAATATATAAACATATTTTATTATTTTTTTTTTATCTGATTGCCTTATAAGAGCCATCACATTTCCTGACATTATGCATGCCAGAAAGTTAAACATATTTGTAAATTACTTCTATTAAAAAATCTTAATCCTTCCAGTACTTATCGGCTGCTGTATGTTCCACAGGAAGTTCTTTTCTTTTTGAATTTCCTTTCTGTCTTACCACGGTGCTCTCTGCTGACACCTCTGTCCATTTTAAGAACTGTCCAGAGTAGAAGAAAATCCCCAATCCCCATAGCAAACCTCTCCTGCTCTGGACAGTTCATAAAATGGACAGAGGTGTCAGCAGAGAGCACTGTGGTCAGACAGAAAGGAAATTCAAAAAGATAAGAACTTCCTCTGGAGCATACAGCAGCTAATAAGTACTGGAAGGATTGAGATTTTTTAATAGAAGTAATTTACAAATTTGTTTAACTTTCTGGCACCAGTTGATTTATTTTTATTTTTTTCCAGTGGAGTACCCCTTTAAATGTTGGAAAGGGGTTAATACAATTCATATGGGATCCTTTCATATGTATAGTAAAAAATCTGATAATCAGGCCCGAAAGTTTATGACAGGAAAGGAATCTCGCAAGACCAGAAGCAGAAGACGTCTGATCAGAGGTGACCAATGACACAGCGACAACACCAGGCGGTGGAAACACGGATTTATTTTGGCTTGTGTTCTGCAGAGAAGGATAAGACCGGATTCACACAAGCATTATATAGTTATAAGTTTTATATACTTATATTTATATAATTATATTTAGATATTTTATATACTTATATTATAAACATATAAGTCCTAGCCCGACCGCAGTCCAATGACCCGAAGTGAAATCATCATAGGGATCTATGTAAAAATGTTACTCAGTACCTTAACCTGACCGTGTACATGTAATTTCTATGACTCTATCTACTATATTTATTATAAAAATCCCTCTTTTCATTAGCTCACAGTGTTAGAAATCCTCTCAGGGGAAGAGGGCGTGTCCTTCCTTTGTGGTGGTGGGAGGTGATTGGTGTGTGTTGGAAGGGGGCGTGTCCTTCCTCTGTGGTGGTGGGAGATGATTGGTGTGTGTTGGAAGGGGGGGCGTGCCCTTCCCTTGTGGTGGTGGGAGATGATTGGTGTGTGTTGGAAGGGGGCGTGTCCTTCCTCTCTGGTGGTGGGAGATGATTGGTGTGTGTGGGAAGGGGGCGTGTCCTTCCTCTGTGGTGGTGGGAGATGATTAGTGTGTGTTGGAAGGGCGCGTGTCCCTCTCTTGTGGTGGTGGGGGATGATTGGTGTGTGTGTTGGAAGGGGGCATGTCCCTCTTATGGCGGTGGGGGATGATTGATGTGTGTTGGAAGGGGGTGTGTCTCTCCCTTGTGGTGGTGGGAGGTGATTGGTGCATCTGCTCAAGCAGCCTTGTCCATGAGTCATCTCCTGTCCATGACTCATGGGCAAGCCTGATGCAGGACTGGATAGTGTCCTAGTAGGTATGGGGACCCCTAGTGGTGGGATTGATTTTCAGGGACCGTTTTCTTTATTAAATATTTTTAAAAATGTTTTAAAGAGTACCTGTCACTAATTAAACTATTCTAAGCTAACTCAGGCTATGTTCCCTAATTACTCCTAACACCCCCCCCCCCCCGCCCTTAAAAATGTTTTAATACCTTTAAAAAGCTCTATATCTTAACTCTCTTCTTGCTCACATGGTGTGGGCATGCCCTAGCAGGCGTTACATCACTGAAGCCTGCTGGGGGGACTGCTTCTGCTTGGCAGCTTGTCCTCAGTGTACAGAGCCCCGCTTGTCCTCAGTGCACAGAGCCCAGCTTGTCCTCAGTGCACAGAGCCCAGCTTGTCCTCAGTGTACAGAGCCCCGCTTGTCCTCAGTGCACAGAGCCCCGCTTGTCCTCAGTGTACAGAGCCCCGCTTGTCCTCAGTGTACAGAGCCCCGCTTGTCCTCAGTGTACAGAGCCCCCCTTGTCCTCAGTGTACAGAGCCCCGCTTGTCCTCAGCGTACAGAGCCCTGCTTGTCCTCAGTGTACAGAGTCCTGCTTGTCCCCAGTGTACAGAGCCCTGCTTGTCCTCACTGTACAGAGCCCTGCTTGTCCTCAGTGTACAGAGCCCCGCTTGTCCTCACTGTACAGAGCCCCGCTTGTCCTCAGTGTACAGAGCCATGCTTGTCCTCAGTGTACAGAGCCACGCTTGTCCTCAGTGTACAGAGCCACGCTTTTCCTCAGTGTACAGAGCCCTGCTTGTCCTCCTGGGGGGGTATGCGAGTGAGCACAGCGCTCCCTCCTGTCTGATTGAAAGGCGGGGAGCTGCGCTGAGCTTGTCACGTGCTCAGCCAGCACTCTGCAATTTCGGACTCACTGCCAGGTTGGCGCGAGTCAGAAATCAATACAAAAGTTTGCGGCCAGGGACTCCTAGGGAGACCCCTAGTGGCCATGTGGCGAAGCCACAAGGTGTGAAGTGAGGTGTATGGGGTAGGCGTTGAAGTCCAGGGGCAGGTGTCGTGTTCATGACGCCAGGGCGTGGTTTTAACAGAGAACCACCCGAACGGTTGCACCCCTAGTTCTAGTTTAGGCAGGGCAAATAATAGTCCAAGGCCAGGTTAGGGTTAACGGTAGCTTTACTGAGGTAGACAGATGGTACAGTCTATACTGCTAGGCCAGGATCCCAGAGAGGTGACCAGTAACACAAGGGACCTCGCAGCTTGCTGGAACTTGCAGCGACTTTGACAGTCTTTAGAACAGCAACGCTGACTATAATAGACTTGACTGAAGACAGTGACAGCAGACAGAGATGACTTGACTTACTGACTTGTGGCTGTAATTTAGGCTTGAGGCCTCCAGATGTGCTGGACAACGGCTCTGAGACGTCTGGACTGGACTTGACCTCAGCAGAAAGTGAAACACAAGAGCAAAAGAGCAAAGAGACAGATTGCAGCTCCTTCCCCTCTTATAAAGGGGGCTGAGCAAGGAGCCCATAGGCTAGCTGCGGGTCATCTGGTCACCTGGTGCTCTCTGGGTAACAAAACATATGACTTTAACATATGACAACCATTATCATGTGACTGATAACCATGTGACCATATCAAAGGTCCTTTACGTTCAATGTACAACTAATTACATTATGGGGGTACACTGCGGGTGAGACCTGGGGACGTGCAGGGACTCAAGCAGATAGGACTGTAGGATAATATCCTGTACTGGGACATCACAGCCACATTTTCAAAATAAAAATACATCTAAAAGGAAGCATTTTTTTTAAACAAAATCCTATTAGAAAGTTGTTCTATATACAATCAGCTATAATACATATAATAAAAAGGTACTCTTTAAACAACTATTTTACAGAAGGTCTTTAATTTTCTTCAGTAACAACATATAAAAAGTTTTGGATCCGACTGTGCCCATTTAAAGGAAATCTGTCACCAGTGTCACCTGCAAAACCTGTCGGTACCGATAGGTAGTGCAGGTGACACTGATGACAACGGTACTTACCTTGTCCCGGTCCGTGGCGGGGATCTCCTGTAATCTTCTCCGGTATCTTCGCTCCAGGCACTGGCGGAGCTTTCTGATGTCACCGCTGCTGTTCCCAGGACCCTGCAGAAAGCAGCAGCAGCTTGGGGCATGGGCGGAGCTTAGTTACATCACCGCTGCTGCTCTCTGCAGGGTCCTGGGTCCTGGGAACAGCAGCGGTGAAGTCAGTAAGCTCCGCTCGTGCATGGCGTTATTTTGGGGGGAATAAACGGAAATGTTAGCTGGGAGTCAATAGGGAAATATGAAAGGCCTTTAATTTTTTGGAGCCTTTTTTCACTGTTTTGTGGTGTTTTTAAGCTCAGTAGCAGTTGTTCAATATCACAGCATGCTCCAGGAAGGGTGTTTTAGTTTCATGAAATTGTGGCGTTTTCCCACTAAAAGACTTCTATAAAATGCCATGTGTGCTTGTATGTTGTTGCCCCCCCCCCCACCTCCCCCCGAAATAACACTTATAAGAACACCCAAATTCTGTAACTGGATAACACCACCATATCATGACTGACAACCATGACTGGATAATACCACCATACTGTGACTTCATAACACCACCATACTGTGACTGGATAACACAACCATACTGTGACTGGATAACACCACCATACTGTGACTGGATAATACTACCATACTGTGACTTCATAACACCACCATACAGTGACTGGATAACACTACCATACTGTGACTGGATAACACTACCATACTGTGACTGGATAACACTACCATACTGTGACTGGATAACACCACCATACTGTGACTGGATAACACCACCATACTGTGACTGGATAATACTACCATACTGTGACTTCATAACACCACCATACAGTGACTGGATAACACTACTATACTGTGACTGGATAACACTACCATACTGTGACTGGATAACACTACCATACTGTGACTGGATAACACTATCATACTGTGACTGGATAACACTACCATTCCGTGACTGGATAACACCACCATACCATGACTGGATAACACTACCATACCGTGACTGGATACCACCATACCGTGACTGGATAACACCACCATACAGTGACTGGTTAATACCACCATACAGTGACTGGATAATACCACTATACCGTGACTGGATAACACCACCATACTGTGACTGGATAACACCACCATACCGTGACTGGATAACACCACCATACCGTGACTGGATAACACCACCATACCGTGACTGGATAACACCACCATACTGTGACTGGATAACACCTACATACCGTGACTGGATAACACCACCATACTGTGACCACCATCACTATCTGACTCCATCCGGCTTAAATGAATGGAGTGCGGCGCGGGCCCAGCGGTTATACAGCAATGGACAGTTTTTAAATTTCCCGCCGGGATCGGTGACCATATCACACAAACGTGGTGTGAATTCACTATAAGGCTGCATTCACACCACATTTTTGCAATACAGTTCCAGTATCAGGTTTTTGATGAAAAACTGATTCCTCAAAACCTGACTAAACTGTATCAAAACGTGTGTACAAATTTTAACCCGAGTACAAATGAAAACGGTATACGGTTTAAAAAATTATGTCCGGTTGCATCCATTAAAGAAAAAAAAACGTAAAAGTTTTTAACCTTTCACTCCATTATAAATAAATTCATACGTTTTCAATACGGTTCTATACGGTTTTCACATTTAAATCATATACGGGAACGTGGTGTGAATCCACCATTACACAGGTTTTCATAAATCTCTCCCATAGATTATAGTAATGGAACAGTGGAGCAGTTGTCCATAGCAACCATATTCCATTTTTCTCAGAGGTCTCTGAAAAATGAAAGCTGGAATCTGATTGGATAGCTCAAGGATTGATAAGTCTCCTGTCAAGTGTCACATTCCCACGGCCACCTTCTGCCCCGCCCCCCTCCGTATCAATTGACAGCTTCTGACGTCATCACGCCAGTCCCTCCGTCCACCACGTGACACCCCCCCCTTCTACCACCGCCCCCATTCACCCAACCACGTGACACCCCTGCAGCTGCCGGCCCCGCCCCCCCCCTTCTCCAGGCATCCAGGATGCCGCCACCCGCCGCCTCCTCCCAGCAGCCGCGCGGCCGTTGAAATGTCTGATCTCGCGAGATGATGCCGGAGCGGACGGCAGCGACGAGATTTGCTGGCTGGAGTTGCTATTTGTGTTGAAGGAGGCGAAGGAAGAAAAAAAAATTATAGTAATAACAATAATAAATTCCCCCCCTCTAAAAAAAAAATACACAAAAAAAAAACCGGGCGAGGAGGAGGGGGGGAAGGAAGAGCGCGATGGCGTCGGGCGACACGCTGTATATCGCCGCCGATGGCTCCGAGATGCCGGCCGAGCTGGTGGAGCTGCACGAGATCGAGGTGGAGTCCATCCCGGTGGAGACCATAGAGACCGTGGTGGAGGGCGACGAGGATGAGGACGATGACGACGACCCCCATCATCACCATCACCACCACCACCATCAGCCCATGATCGCGCTGCAGCCGCTGGACGAGCAGGGCCATGTCCACCACCACCAGGAGGTGATCCTCGTCCAGACCCGGGAGGAGGTGGTGGGCGGCGATGACTCGGACCTCCGGGCGGACGGAGCCTACGACGACGACCAGATCGTCATCCCGGTGCCCACCCCGGTGGGGGACGACGAGTACATCGAGCAGACATTGGTGACTGTGGCCGGGAAGAGCTCCGGGGGAGGCGGCGGAGGAGGCCGCGGGATGAAGAAGGGAGGCAGCGGCAAGAAGAGCAGCAAGAAGAGCGGCGGAGGCTACCTGAGCGGGGGCACCGAGGCCGGGGGCAGGAAATGGGAGCAGAAGCAGGTGCAGATCAAGACCCTGGAGGGAGAGTTCTCCGTCACCATGTGGGCCTCCGGTGAGTGCCCGGCTCCGGGAGCCATGTTTGTGGATGTGTTGCTGGGCGCCGCCATGTTCGCTGGACAGTATGGCGGACCCGAAAAAACATGGCCGTGTATGTGTGTGTGAGAGCCGGGGAAGATGGCGGCGGAAAATGGCGGCGGCCGAGCGGGAACCCGCCGAGCAGGAGGAGGCCCGGGACTAGGCCGCAATGGCGCACTTCATGTGGAGGAGGGGCGGCCGCCGCCATCATGTCTGCCCGCGCCCTCAGACCCGGACCGGGCACCGGGAGTGTGCGGGACCGGGGGATAGAGCGGTGTGTACGGTATATACAATGGATGTGAGGGGGATAGAGCGGTGTGTACGGTATATACAATATATATGTGAGGGGGATAGAGCGGTGTGTACGGTATATACAATGGATGTGAGGGGGATAGAGCGGTGTGTACGGTATATACAATGGATGTGAGGGGGATAGAGCGGTGTGTACGGTATATACAATGGATGTGAGGGGGGATAGAGCGGTGTGTACGGTATATACAATGGATGTGAGGGGGGATAGAGCGGTGTGTACGGTATATACAATGGATGTGAGGGGGGATAGAGCGGTGTGTACGGTATATACAATGGATGTGAGGGGGATAGAGCGGTGTGTACGGTATATACAATGGATATATATGTGAGGGGGGATAGAGCGGTGTGTACGGTATATACAATATATATGTGAGGGGGGGATAGAGCGGTGTGTACGGTTTATACAATGGATATATATGTGAGGGGGGATAGAGCGGTGTGTACGGTATATACAATATATATGTGAGGGGGGGGATAGAGCGGTGTGTACGGTATATACAATGGATATATATGTGAGGGGGGATAGAGCGGTGTGTACGGTATATACAATGGATATATATGTGAGGGGGGATAGAGCGGTGTGTACGGTATATACAATGGATGTGAGGGGGATAGAGCGGTGTGTACGGTATATACAATGGATGTGAGGGGGGATAGAGCGGTGTGTACGGTATATACAATGGATGTGAGGGGGATAGAGCGGTGTGTACGGTATATACAATGGATGTGAGGGGGGATAGAGCGGTGTGTACGGTATATACAATGGATGTGAGGGGGGATAGAGCGGTGTGTACGGTATATACAATGGATGTGAGGGGGATAGAGCGGTGTGTACGGTATATACAATGGATATATATGTGAGGGGGGATAGAGCGGTGTGTACGGTATATACAATATATATGTGAGGGGGGGATAGAGCGGTGTGTACGGTTTATACAATGGATATATATGTGAGGGGGGATAGAGCGGTGTGTACGGTATATACAATATATATGTGAGGGGGGGGATAGAGCGGTGTGTACGGTATATACAATGGATATATATGTGAGGGGGGATAGAGCGGTGTGTACGGTATATACAATGGATATATATGTGAGGGGGGATAGAGCGGTGTGTACGGTATATACAATGGATGTGAGGGGGATAGAGCGGTGTGTACGGTATATACAATGGATGTGAGGGGGGATAGAGCGGTGTGTACGGTATATACAATGGATGTGAGGGGGATAGAGCGGTGTGTACGGTATATACAATGGATGTGAGGGGGGATAGAGCGGTGTGTACGGTATATACAATGGATGTGAGGGGGATAGAGCGGTGTGTACGGTATATACAATATATATGTGAGGGGGGATAGAGCGGTGTGTACGGTATATACAATGGATGTGAGGGGGGATAGAGCGGTGTGTACGGTATATACAATATATATGTGAGGGGGGGATAGAGCGGTGTGTACGGTATATACAATGGATATATATGTGAGGGGGGATAGAGCGGTGTGTACGGTATATACAATAGATGTGAGGGGGATAGAGCGGTGTGTACGGTATATACAATGGATATATATGTGAGGGGGATAGAGCGGTGTGTACGGTATATACAATGGATGTGAGGGGGATAGAGCGGTGTGTACGGTATATACAATGGATATATATGTGAGGGGGATAGAGCGGTGTGTACGGTATATACAATATATATGTGAGGGGGATAGAGCGGTGTGTACGGTATATACAATATATATGTGAGGGGGATAGAGCGGTGTGTACGGTATATACAATATATATGTGAGGGGGATAGAGCGGTGTGTACGGTATATACAATATATATGTGAGGGGGATAGAGCGGTGTGTACGGTATATACAATATATATGTGAGGGGGATAGAGCGGTGTGTACGGTATATACAATGGATGTGAGGGGGATAGATCGGTGTGTACGGTATATACAATGGATGTGAGGGGGATAGAGCGGTGTGTACGGTATATACAATGGATGTGAGGGGGATAGAGCGGTGTGTACGGTATATACAATGGATGTGAGGGGGATAGAGCGGTGTGTACGGTATATACAATGGATATATATGTGAGGGGGATAGAGCGGTGTGTACGGTATATACAATGGATATATATGTGAGGGGGATAGAGCGGTGTGTACGGTATATACAATATATATGTGAGGGGGATAGAGCGGTGTGTACGGTATATACAATGGATGTGAGGGGGATAGAGCGGTGTGTACGGTATATACAATATATGTGAGGGAATAGAGCGGTGTGTACGGTATATACGATAGATGTGAGGGGGATAGAGCAGTGTGTACAGTATATACAATATATGTGAGGGAATAGAGCGGTGTGTACGGTATATACGATAGATGTGAGGGGGATAGAGCGGTGTGTACGGTATATACGATAGATGTGAGGGGGATAGAGCAGTGTGTACAGTATATACAATAGATATATGTGAGGGGGATAGAGCAGTGTGTACAGTATATACAATAGATATATGTGAGGGAATAGAGCGGTGTGTACGGTATATACGATAGATGTGAGGGGGATAGAGCAGTGTGTACAGTATATACAATAGATATATGTGAGGGGGATAGAGCAGTGTGTACAGTATATACAATAGATATATGTGAGGGGGATAGAGCGGTGTGTACGGTATATACAATGGATATATATGTGAGGGGGATAGAGCGGTGTGTACGGTATATACAATGGATATATATGTGAGGGGGATAGAGCGGTGTGTACGGTATATACAATGGATATATATGTGAGGGGGATAGAGCGGTGTGTACGGTATATACAATGGATATATATGTGAGGGGGATAGAGCGGTGTGTACGGTATATACAATGGATATATATGTGAGGGGGATAGAGCGGTGTGTACGGTATATACAATGGATATATATGTGAGGGGGATAGAGCGGTGTGTACGGTATATACAATGGATATATATGTGAGGGGGATAGAGCGGTGTGTACAGGATATACAATGGATATATATGTGAGGGGGATAGAGCGGTGTGTACGGTATATACAATGGATATATATGTGAGGGGGATAGAGCGGTGTGTACGGTATATACAATGGATATATATGTGAGGGGGATAGAGCGGTGTGTACGGTATATACAATGGATATATATGTGAGGGGGATAGAGCGGTGTGTACGGTATATACAATGGATATATATGTGAGGGGGATAGAGCGGTGTGTACGGTGTATATACAATGGATATATATGTGAGGGGGATAGAGCGGTGTGTACGGTATATACAATGGATATATATGTGAGGGGGATAGAGCGGTGTGTACGGTATATACAATGGATATATATGTGAGGGGGATAGAGCGGTGTGTACGGTATATACAATATATATGTGAGGGGGATAGAGCGGTGTGTACGGTATATACAATATATATATATGTGAGGGGGATAGAGCGGTGTGTACGGTATATACAATGGATGTGAGGGGGATAGAGCGGTGTGTACGGTATATACAATAGATGTGGGGGGGATAGAGCGGTGTGTACGGTATATACAATAGATATATATATCAGGGGGATAGAGCGGTGTGTACGGTATATACAATATATATATATATGTGAGGGGGATAGAGCGGTGTGTACGGTATATACAATGGATGTGAGGGGGATAGAGCGGTGTGTACGGTATATACAATGGATGTGAGGGGATAGAGCGGTGTGTACGGTATATACAATGGATGTGAGGGGGGATAGAGCGGTGTGTACGGTAAATACAATAGATATAGATGTGAGGGGGATAGAGCGGTGTGTACGGTATATACAATGGATGTGAGGGGGGGATAGAGCGGTGTGTACGGTATATACAATGGATGTGAGGGGGGATAGAGCGGTGTGTACGGTATATACAATGGATGTGAGGGGGGGATAGAGCGGTGTGTACGGTATATACAATGGATGTGAGGGGGGATAGAGCGGTGTGTACGGTATATACAATGGATGTGAGGGGGGATAGAGCGGTGTGTACGGTATATACAATGGATGTGAGGGGGGATAGAGCGGTGTGTACGGTATATACAATGGATGTGAGGGGGGGATAGAGCGGTGTGTACGGTATATACAATGGATGTGAGGGGGGATAGAGCGGTGTGTACGGTATATACAATGGATGTGAGGGGGGGATAGAGCGGTGTGTACGGTATATACAATGGATGTGAGGGGGGGGATAGAGCGGTGTGTACGGTATATACAATGGATGTGAGGGGGGGATAGAGCGGTGTGTACGGTATATACAATGGATGTGAGGGGGGGATAGAGCGGTGTGTACGGTATATACAATGGATGTGAGGGGGGGATAGAGCGGTGTGTACGGTATATACAATGGATGTGAGGGGGGGGATAGAGCGGTGTGTACGGTATATACAATGGATGTGAGGGGGGGATAGAGCGGTGTGTATGGTATATACAATGGATGTGAGGGGGGGATAGAGCGGTGTGTACGGTATATACAATGGATGTGAGGGGGGGATAGAGCGGTGTGTACGGTATATACAATGGATGTGAGGGGGGGATAGAGCGGTGTGTACGGTATATACAATGGATGTGAGGGGGGATAGAGCGGTGTGTACGGTATATACAATGGATGTGAGGGGGGGGGGATAGAGCGGTGTGTACGGTATATACAATGGATGAGGGGGGGGGGGATAGAGCGGTGTGTACGGTATATACAATGGATGAGGGGGGGGGGATAGAGCGGTGTGTACGGTATATACAATGGATGTGAGGGGGGATAGAGCGGTGTGTACGTTATATACAATGGATGTGAGGGGGGATAGAGCGGTGTGTATGGTATATACAATGGATGTGAGGGGGGGATACGGTGTGTATAGAATAGAGATATAGGGGAGGGGTATATAATGTATATGTAGAGGTGTGTATACTGTATATTTGAGGGGTGTATATAGGATATATAATGTATATGTAGAGGTGTATATACTGTATATGTGAGGGGTGTATATAGGATATATAATGTATATGTAGAGGTGTGTATACTGTATATGTGAGGGGTGTATATAGGATATATAATGTATATGTAGAGGTGTGTATACTGTACAGTATATGTGAGGGGTGTATATAGGATATATAATGTAGAGGTGTGGATATATAATGTAGAGGTGTGTATACTGTACAGTATATGTGAGGGGTGTATATAGGATATAAAATGTATATGTAGAGGTGTGTATACTGTATACATGAGGGATGTATATAGGATATATAATGTATATGTAGAGGTGTGTACTGTACACTATATGTGAGGGGTGTATATAGGATATATAATGTAGAGGTGTGTATACTGTACAGTATATGTGAGGGGTGTATATAGGATATATAATGTAGAGGTGTGTATATGGGTACAGTATATGTGAGGGGTGTATATAGGATATATAATGTGTGTGTAGAGGTGTGTACTGTATACGTGAGGGGTGTATATAGGTTATATAATGTATATGTAGAGGTGTGTGTATACTGTATACGTGAGGGGTGTATATAGGATATATAATGTATATGTGTATATACTGTATATGTGAGGGGTGTATATAGGCTATATAATGTATATGTAGAGGTGTATATACTGTATATGTGAGGGGTGTATATAGGATATATAATGTATATACTGTATATGTGAGGGGTGTATATAGGATATATAATGTATATGTAGAGGTGTGTATACTGTACAGTATATGTGAGGGGTGTATATAGGATATATAATGTAGAGGTGTGTATATGGGTATAGTATATGTGAGGGTTGTATATAGGATATATAATGTATATGTAGAGGTGTGTATACTGTATATGTGAGGGGTGTATATAGGCTATATAATGTATATGTAGAGGTGTGTATACTGTATACGTGAGGGGTGTATATAGGATATATAATGTATATGTAGAGGTGTGTATACTGTATACGTGAGGGGTGTATATAGGATATATAATGTATATGTGTATATACTGTATATGTGAGGGGTGTATATAGGATATATAATGTATATGTAGAGGTGTGTATACTGTATACGTGAGGGGTGTATATAGGATATATAATGTATATGTGTATATACTGTATATGTGAGGGGTGTATATAGGATATATAATGTATATGTAGAGGTGTGTATACTGTATACGTGAGGGGTGTATATAGGATATATAATGTATATACTGTATATGTGAGGGGTGTATATAGGATATATAATGTATATGTAGAGGTGTGTATACTGTATACGTGAGGGGTGTATATAGGATATATAATGTATGTGTAGAGGTGTGTATACTGTACAGTATGTGAGGGGTGTATATAGGATATATAATGTATATGTGTATATACTGTATATGTGAGGGGTGTATATAGGATATATAATGTATATGTAGAGGTGTGTATACTGTACAGTATATGTGAGGGGTGTATATAGGATATATAATGTATATGTGTATATACTGTATATGTGTTGGGTGTATATAGGATATATAATGTATATGTAGAGGTGTGTATACTGTACAGTATATGTGAGGGGTGTATATAGGATATATAATGTAGAGGTGTGTATATGGGTACAGTATATGTGAGGGGTGTATATAGGATATATAATGTAGAGGTGTGTATATGGGTACAGTATATGTGAGGGGTGTATATAGGATATATAATGTAGAGGTGTGTATACTGTATACATGAGGGGTGTATATAGGATATATAATGTATATGTAGAGGTGTATATACTGTATACGTGAGGGGTGTATATAGGATATATAATGTATATGTAGAGGTGTATATACTGTATATGTGAGGGGTGTATATAGGATATATAATGTATATGTAGAGGTGTGTATACTGTATACGTGAGGGGTGTATATAGGATATATAATGTAGAGGTGTGTATACTGTATACATGAGGTGTGTATATAGAATATATAATGTGTATATATAGAGGTGTGTATACTGTGTATGTGAGGGGTGTATATAGGATATATAGGTGTGTATACTGTATATGTGAGGGCTGTATATAGGATATATAATGTATATGTAGAGGTGTGTATACTGTATACGCGAGGGGTGTATATAGGATATATAATGTAGAGGTGTGTATATGGGTACAGTATATGTGAGGGGTTTATATATGATACATAAGGTATATATAGAGGTGTGTATACTGTATACGTGAGGGGTGTATATAGGATATATAATGTAGAGGTGTGTATACTGTATACATGAGGTGTGTATATAGGATATATAATGTGTATATATAGAGGTGTGTATACTGTGTATGTGAGGGGTGTATATAGGATATATAGAGGTGTGTATACTGTATATGTGAGGGCTGTATATAGGATATATAATGTATATGTAGAGGTGTGTATACTGTATACGCGAGGGGTGTATATAGGATATATAATGTAGAGGTGTGTATACTGTATACATGAGGGGTGTATATAGGATATATAATGTATATGTAGAGGTGTGTACACTATACATGAGGGGTGTATATAGGATATATAATGTGTATGTAGAGGTGTGTATACTGTATACGTGAGGGGTGTATATAGGATATATAATGTATATGAAGAGGTGTATATACTGTATACGTGAGGTGTGTATATAGGATATATAATGTATATGTAGAGGTGTGTATACTGTATACATGAGGGGTGTATATAGGATATATAATGTATATGTAGAGGTGTGTACACTGTATACATGAGGGGTGTATATAGGATATATAATGTAGAGGTGTGTATACTGTATATTTGAGGGGTGTATATAGGATATATAATGTAGAGGTGTGTATACTGTATGTGAGGGGTGTATATAGGATATATAATGTATATGTAGAGCGGTGTATACTGTATATGTGAGGGGTGTATATAGGATATATAATGTATATGTAGAGGTGTGTATACTGTATACGTGAGGGGTGTATATAGGATATATAATGTATATGTAGAGGTGTGTATACTGTGTACATGAGGGGTGTATATAGGATATATAATGTGGAGGTGTGTATACTGTACATGAGGGGTGTATATAGGATATATAATGTATATGTAGAGGTGTGTATACTGTATACGTGAGGGGTGTATATAGGATATATAATGTATATGTAGAGGTGTGTATACTGTGTACGTGAGGGGTGTATATAGGATATATAATGTATATGTAGAGGTGTGTATACTGTATACATGAGGGGTGTATATAGGATATATAATGTATATGTAGAGGTGTATATACTGTATACGTGAGGGGTGTATATAGGATATATAATGTATATGTAGAGGTGTATATACTGTATATGTGAGGGGTGTATATAGGATATATAATGTAGAGGTGTGTATACTTTATATGTGAGGGGTGTATATAGGATATATAATGTATATGTAGAGGTGTATATACTGTATACGTGAGGGGTGTATATAGGATATATAATGTATATGTAGAGGTGTATATACTGTATACGTGAGGGGTGTATATAGGATATATAATGTATATGTAGAGGTGTGTATACTGTATACGTGAGGGGTGTATATAGGATATATAATGTATATGTAGAGGTGTATATACTGTATACGTGAGGGGTGTATATAGGATATATAATGTATATGTAGAGGTGTATATACTGTATATGTGAGGGGTGTATATAGGATATATGTATATGTAGAGGTGTGTATACTGTGTACGTGAGGGGTGTATATAGGATATATAATGTATATGTAGAGGTGTGTATACTGTGTACATGAGGGGTGTATATAGGATATATAATGTACATGTAGAGGTGTATATACTGTATACGTGAGGGGTGTATATAGGATATATAATGTATATGTAGAGGTGTATATACTGTATACGTGAGGGGTGTATATAGGATATATAATGTATATGTAGGTGTATATACTGTATATGTGAGGGGTGTATATAGGATATATGTATATGTAGAGGTGTGTATACTGTGTACGTGAGGGGTGTATATAGGATATATAATGTATATGTAGAGGTGTGTATACTGTATATGTGAGGGGTGTATATAATGTATATGTAGAGGTGTGTATACTGTATATGTGAGGGGTGTATATAGGATATATAATGTATATGTAGAGGTGTGTATACTGTATACATGAGGGGTGTATATAGGATATATAATGTATATGTAGAGGTGTATATACTGTATACGTGAGGGGTGTATATAGGATATATAATGTATATGTAGAGGTGTGTATACTGTATACATGAGGGGTGTATATAGGATATATAATGTATATGTAGAGGTGTATATACTGTATATGTGAGCGGTGTATATAGGATATATAATGTATATGTAGAGGTGTATATACTGTATACGTGAGGGGTGTATATAGGATATATAATGTATATGTAGAGGTGTGTATACTGTGTGAGGGGTGTATATAGGATATATAATGTATATGTAGAGGTGTGTGTATACTGTATATGTGAGGGGTGTATATAGGATATATAATGTATATGTAGAGGTGTATATACTGTATATGTGAGGGGTGTATATAGGATATATAATGTATATGTAGAGGTGTGTACACTGTATACATGAGGGGTGTATATAGGATATATAATGTAGAGGTGTGTATACTGTATGTGAGGGGTGTATATAGGATATATAATGTATATGTAGAGCGGTGTATACTGTATATGTGAGGGGTGTATATAGGATATATAATGTATATGTAGAGGTGTGTATACTGTATACGTGAGGGGTGTATATAGGATATATAATGTATATGTAGAGGTGTATATACTGTATATGTGAGGGGTGTATATAGGATATATAATGTATATGTAGAGGTGTGTGTATACTGTATGTGAGGGGTGTATATAGGATATATAATGTATATGTAGAGCGGTGTATACTGTATATGTGAGGGCTGTATATAGGATATATAATGTATATGTAGAGGTGTGTATACTGTATACGTGAGGGGTGTATATAGGATATATAATGTATATGTAGAGGTGTATATACTGTATACGTGAGGGGTGTATATAGGATATATAATGTATATGTAGAGGTGTGTATACTGTATACGTGAGGGGTGTATATAGGATATATAATGTATATGTAGAGCGGTGTATACTGTATATGTGAGGGGTGTATATAGGATATATAATGTATATGTAGAGGTGTGT
The DNA here is from genome assembly GCF_029499605.1 of Hyla sarda. Taxonomy (NCBI): domain Eukaryota; kingdom Metazoa; phylum Chordata; class Amphibia; order Anura; family Hylidae; genus Hyla; species Hyla sarda. The sequence continues at coordinate 14,446,863 of NC_079199.1, forward strand.
ATACTGTATACGTGAGGGGTGTATATAGGATATATAATGTATATGTAGAGGTGTGTATACTGTGTACATGAGGGGTGTATATAGGATATATAATGTGGAGGTGTGTATACTGTACATGAGGGGTGTATATAGGATATATAATGTATATGTAGAGGTGTGTATACTGTATACGTGAGGGGTGTATATAGGATATATAATGTATATGTAGAGGTGTGTATACTGTGTACGTGAGGGGTGTATATAGGATATATAATGTATATGTAGAGGTGTGTATACTGTGTACGTGAGGGGTGTATATAGGATATATAATGTATATGTAGAGGTGTGTATACTGTATACATGAGGGGTGTATATAGGATATATAATGTATATGTAGAGGTGTATATACTGTATACGTGAGGGGTGTATATAGGATATATAATGTATATGTAGAGGTGTATATACTGTATATGTGAGGGGTGTATATAGGATATATAATGTAGAGGTGTGTATACTGTTTATGTGAGGGGTGTATATAGGATATATAATGTATATGTAGAGGTGTATATACTGTATACGTGAGGGGTGTATATAGGATATATAATGTATATGTAGAGGTGTATGTACTGTATACGTGAGGGGTGTATATAGGATATATATTGTATATGTAGAGGTGTGTATACTGTATACGTGAGGGGTGTATATAGGATATATAATGTATATGTAGAGGTGTATATACTGTATACGTGAGGGGTGTATATAGGATATATAATGTATATGTAGAGGTGTATATACTGTATATGTGAGGGGTGTATATAGGATATATGTATATGTAGAGGTGTGTATACTGTGTACGTGAGGGGTGTATATAGGATATATAATGTATATGTAGAGGTGTGTATACTGTATATGTGAGGGGTGTATATAGGATATATAATGTATATGTAGAGGTGTGTACACTGTATACATGAGGGGTGTATATAGGATATATAATGTAGAGGTGTGTATACTGTATGTGAGGGGTGTATATAGGATATATAATGTATATGTAGAGCGGTGTATACTGTATATGTGAGGGGTGTATATAGGATATATAATGTATATGTAGAGGTGTGTATACTGTATACGTGAGGGGTGTATATAGGATATATAATGTATATGTAGAGGTGTGTGTATACTGTATATGTGAGGGGTGTATATAGGATATATAATGTATATGTAGAGGTGTATATACTGTATATGTGAGGGGTGTATATAGGATATATAATGTATATGTAGAGCGGTGTATACTGTATATGTGAGGGCTGTATATAGGATATATAATGTATATGTAGAGGTGTGTATACTGTATACGTGAGGGGTGTATATAGGATATATAATGTATATGTAGAGGTGTATATACTGTATTGGTGAGGGGTGTATATAGGATATATAATGTATATGTAGAGGTGTGTATACTGTATACGTGAGGGGTGTATATAGGATATATAATGTATATGTAGAGGTGTGTATACTGTATATGTGAGGGGTGTATATAGGATATATAATGTATATGTAGAGGTGTATATACTGTATATGTGAGGGGTGTATATAGGATATATAATGTATATGTAGAGGTGTGTATACTGTATACGTGAGGGGTGTATATAGGATATATAATGTATATGTAGAGGTGTGTATACTGTATATGTGAGGGGTGTATATAGGATATATAATTTATATGTAGAGCTGTTTATATGAAAGGACATTATAGGATACACATTGGGGAGACTCTATAGTTGACTCTATACACCCCACACATGTAAAATATATACCGTAGATGTCATATATATATCCTAAATATCACTGTATGTGCCCCTGACATCTAATATACATTATAATATAAATAAATATATACAGCCAACGTGGGAGACTTATAAAACCCTGTCCAGAGGAAAAGTTGCCCATAGCAGCCAATCAGATCACTTCTTTCACTTTTCATAGGCCTTTTCATAATGTAAAAATGAAGGAAAAAATCTGGTTGCTATGGGCAACTCAGCAATGTTTCCTCTGGACAGGTTTTGATAGATCTCCCACATTGACTGTGTGTGTGTGTGTGTGTGTGTGTGTGTGTGTGTATATATATATATATATATATATATATATATATATATAAAATATTTATTAGATGTCGGGGGGCACATAGTGAAACTTAGGATATATATATGACGGTATATATTTTACATATGAGGGGTGTTAAAAGTATAAAATATATAGCATAAATATATGTAAGGGTGTGTACGTTATATAGAGGGGGTGTATATAGAGCTGCGTATATAGGAGGGGTGTAGGTAGTGCTGTGTACAGTATATGGACCTGTATACAGTGTATAGGGTTGAGGTGTAAAGTGTATGAGGTGTCTATAGAGCTGTTAATACATTATATAGGAGGGCTATATATAGGTTTGTATAGCGTATATAGAGCTGTGTATATGACAGGGGGGCTGTGTATACAGTATATAGGGGGAGTACATAGAACCTTGTGTGTGTGTGTGTGTGTATATATAGTGTCTGTATATATAGTGTCTGTATACATTATATTGGAGGGTGTGTGCATATAGCTTTGTATGCAGTTTATAGAGCTGTTTATGCTCTTTATGAGGAGAGCTGTGTATACGGCATATAGGAGGGGTGGATATAGAGCTGTGTATACGGTATATAGGAGGGGTGGATATAGAGCTGTGTATACGGTATATAGGAGAGGTGGATATAGAGCTGTGTATACGGCATATAGGAGGGGTAGATATAGAACTGTGTATATGGCATATAGGAGGGGTGGATATAGAGCTGTATATAGGAGGGGTGGATATAGAACTGTGTATACAGTATTTAGGAGGGGTGGATATAGAGCTGTGTATACAGTATTTAGGAGGGGTGGATATAGAACTGTGTATACGGCATATAGGAGGGGTGGATATAGAGCTGTGTATATGGCATATAGGAGGGGTGGATATAGGGCTGTGTATATGGCATATAGGAGGGGTGGATATAGAGCTGTGTATACAGTATATAGGAGGGGTGGATATAGAGCTGTGTATACGGTATATAGGAGGGGTGGATATAGGGCTGTGTATACAGTATATAGGAGGGGTGGATATAGAGCTGTGTATACGGTATATAGGAGGGGTGGATATAGAACTGTGTATACGGTATATAGGAGGGGTGGATATAGAGCTGTGTATACGGCATATAGGAGGGGTGGATATAGAGCTGTGTATACAGTATATAGGAGGGGTGGATATAGAGCTGTGTAGATGGCATATAGGAGGGGTGGATATAGAGCTGTGTATACAGTATATAGGAGGGGTGGATATAGAGCTGTGTATACGGTATATAGGAGGGGTGGATATAGAACTGTGTATACGGTATATAGGAGGGGTGGATATAGAGCTGTGTATACGGCATATAGGAGGGGTGGATATAGAGCTGTGTATACAGTATATAGGAGGGGTGGATATAGAGCTGTGTAGATGGCATATAGGAGGGGTGGATATAGAGCTGTGTATACGGTATATAGGAGGGGTGGATATAGAGCTGTGTATACGGTATATAGGAGGGGTGGATATAGAACTGTGTATACGGTATTTAGGAGGGTGGATATAGAGCTGTGTATACGGTATATAGGAGGGGTGGATATAGAGCTGTGTATACAGTATATAGGAGGGGTGGATATAGAGCTGTGTATACGGCATATAGGAGGGGTGGATATAGAGCTGTGTATACAGTATATAGGGGGTGGATATAGAGCTGTGTATATGGCATATAGGAGGGGTAGATATAGAGCTGTGTATACAGCATATAGGAGGGGTGGATATAGAGCTGTATATAGGAGGGGTGGATATAGAGCTGTGTATACGGCATATAGGAGGGGTGGATATAGAGCTGTGTATACAGTATATAGGGGGTGGATATAGAGCTGTGTATATGGCATATAGGAGGGGTAGATATAGAGCTGTGTATACAGCATATAGGAGGGGTGGATATAGAGCTGTATATAGGAGGGGTGGATATAGAGCTGTATATAGGAGGGTTGGATATAGAGCTGTGTATATAGGAGGTGGATATAGAGCTGTGTATATGGCATATAGGAGGGGTGGATATAGAGATGTGTATACGGCATATAGGAGGGGTGGATATAGAGCTGTGTATATGGCATATAGGAGGGGTGGATATAGAGATGTGTATACGGCATATAGGAGGGGTGGATATAGAGATGTGTATACGGCATATAGGAGGGGTGGATATAGAGATGTGTATACGGTATAAGGAGGGGTGGATATAGAGCTGTGTATAGGAGGGGTGGATATAGAGCTGTATATAGGAGGGGGTGGATATAGAGCTGAATATAGGAGGGGGTGGATATAGAGCTGAATATAGGAGGGGTGGATATAGAGCTGTATATAGGAGGGGTGGATATAGAGCTGTATAGAGGAGGGGTGGGTATAGAGCTGTATAGAGGAGGGGTGGGTATAGAGCTGTATAGAGGAGGGGTGGGTATAGAGCTGTATATAGGAGGGGTGGGTATAGAGCTGTGTATACGGTATATAGGAGGGGTGGGTATAGAGCTGTATAGAGGAGGGTGGATATAGAGCTGTATAGAGGAGGGGTGGGTATAGAGCTGTATATAGGAAGGGTGGGTATAGAGCTGTATATAGGAGGGGTGGGTATAGAGCTGTGTATACGGTATAGAGGAGGGGTGGATATAGAGCTGTGTATACGGTATATAGGAGGGGTGGATATAGAGCTGTATATAGGAGGGGTGGGTATAGAGCTGTGTATACGGTATAGAGGAGGGGTGGATATAGAGCTGTGTATACGGTATATAGGAGGGGTGGATATAGAGCTGTGTATATGGCATATAGGAGGGGTGGATATAGGGCTGTGTATATGGCATATAGGAGGGGTGGATATAGAGCTGTGTATACAGTATATAGGAGGGGTGGATATAGAGCTGTGTATACGGTATAGGAGGGGTGGATATAGGGCTGTGTATATAGTATATAGGAGGGGTGGATATAGAGCTGTGTATACGGTATATAGGAGGGGTGGATATAGAACTGTGTATACGGTATATAGGAGGGGTGGATATAGAGCTGTGTATACGGCATATAGGAGGGGTGGATATAGAGCTGTATATAGGAGGGGTGGATATAGAGCTGAATATAGGAGGGGTGGATATAGAGCTGTATATAGGAGGGGTGGATATAGAGCTGTATATAGGAGGGGTGGATATAGAGCTGTATATAGAAGGGGTGGATATAGAGCTGTATATAGAAGGGGTGGATATAGAGCTGTATATAGGAGGGGTGGATATAGAGCTGTATAGAGGAGGGGTGGGTATAGAGCTGTATAGAGGAGGGTGGGTATAGAGCTGTATAGAGGAGGGGTGGGTATAGAGCTGTATAGAGGAGGGGTGGGTATAGAGCTGTATATAGGAAGGGTGGGTATAGAGCTGTATATAGGAGGGGTGGGTATAGAGCTGTGTATACGGTATAGAGGAGGGGTGGGTATAGAGCTGTGTATACGGTATAGAGGAGGGGTGGATATAGAGCTGTATATAGGAGGGGTGGGTATAGAGCTGTGTATACGGTATAGAGGAGGGGTGGATATAGAGCTGTGTATACGGTATATAGGAGGGGTGGATATAGAGCTGTGTATATGGCATATAGGAGGGGTGGATATAGGGCTGTGTATATGGCATATAGGAGGGGTGGATATAGAGCTGTGTATACAGTATATAGGAGGGGTGGATATAGAGCTGTGTATACGGTATATAGGAGGGGTGGATATAGGGCTGTGTATACAGTATATAGGAGGGGTGGATATAGAGCTGTGTATACGGTATATAGGAGGGGTGGATATAGAGCTGTGTATACAGTATATAGAAGGGGTGGATATAGAGCGGTGTATACAGTATATAGGAGGGGTGGATATAGAGCTGTGTATACGGCATATAGGAGGGGTGGATATAGAGCTGTGTATACAGTATATAGGAGGGGTGGATATAGAGCTGTGTAGATGGCATATAGGAGGGGTGGATATAGAGCTGTGTATACAGTATATAGGAGGGGTGTATATAGAGCTGTGTATACGGTATATAGGAGGGGTGGATATAGAACTGTGTATACGGTATATAGGAGGGGTGGATATAGAGCTGTGTATACGGCATATAGGAGGGGTGGATATAGAGCTGTGTATACAGTATATAGGAGGGGTGGATATAGAGCTGTGTAGATGGCATATAGGAGG